>NC_142035.1:73982828-74110328 GCF_982192425.1 Myodes glareolus | reverse complement strand
GTGAGATAGTGAGCACTGCAGTAGTGCTTGAAGAGGTTTATCATAAATTGGTTTTACTTTACACAGTTAATTTTTTTAATAAATTTTTATGTTTTTTGAGGCAAGGAATTTCTATATCACTCTGGTTGGCTTGGAACTCTGTTTAGACCAAACTGACTCAAACTCACCGGAATCTGTCTGCCTCTGCCTCCTAAGTGCTTCACTTAATTTAATGGGAGTAGAAGTATGCACCACCATACCTGGCTCACAATATTTTTAATAAGAAAGTATTTATAATGGCTATGAAGAATGTATGTATGTGTTACTATGTTAAACAGTTATTTATTGTCATTATGGATAATACATTTGTTATAGTAAATTCCTATAAATAAATGGACTACTTATAAGAGTAAATTAGTAACAGTTTGAATCAAATGTTAAAATAAAGATAATCACAGTTTTTAATGGCTACTTTTGTAGTGTTGTTTCATATAAGGAAAAGCATATATATTTTTAGAAATTCCTGTTATAAATTCTGTATTTGAAACATGAGACTATCTTGATCTGTGAAGAGCAAAAAGTGATGTATTTTGTACTTATAAGCATTCTCATCTTTTTTTTTCAATCTTGAAGAATAAACCCAGGGCATAATACAATCTCATCAAGTGTTGTACCACTGAGCTACATCACAGTCTTGGCTGTTTCTTCAGTGGTTTTTGAACATTTACTATAAACTAGGACTTTACATATATTACCCAGCTTAATCCTCACATTGTGAAAGCACTATCGTTATTACATAGATTTTATGTAGATGAGTATGCGGAAACACACAGAGCTGACACAGTCAGTAAGAAGACAACAGCCTTATATGTTGTGGATATTGTTAGAGGAACCTAAAAGAGGCATGTTTTAAATACTTAGCCGAGTGGTAGTGATGTGTACCTTTAATCCCAGCTCTCAGGAGGTAGAGGCAGGTATATCTTTGAGTTCTGAGTTCAAGACCAGCCTGGTCTACAGATCAAGTTCCAGGACCGCCAGGGCTATACAGAGAAACCCTGGCTTGAAAAACAAAACAAACAAACAAAAACAAGAAAACCCTTAAATGTTGTATCACAAATTTCAAAACTGGTATATTTCTTACGGTATAATGCTACCTGTAACATTATAAAACATTCTAAAAAAATTCAGATTTTTTCACTTTACTTGGAATATTTTGCTTGTATGTGTATATATGCACCATGTGCATACATCTTGGATCAGCTAGAACTGGGGTGATGGATAGTGTGAATCACCATGTAGATGTTGGGAATTGAACCCAGGTCTTTTGCAAGAGCAACAAGTACTTTTAATTGTTGGGCCATCTCTCTAGGCCCCCATAAAGCATTTTTTTATTATTTTTATTGTATGTAAAGTGATGTTTTGCCTGCAGCTATGTCTGTGTGAGGTTATTGGGTCTCTGGAACTGGAGTTACAGGCAGTTGTGAACTTCCATGTGGTGCTGGAAATTGAACCCAGGTCCTCTGGAAGAGCAGCCTGTGCTCTCAACCACTGAGCCATCTCTTTAAACCCATAAAAAAATTTTGATAGTGATCCATAGTAAGAAATGTATTTTACATTTTGTTCTTGTATATATACTATCTATATACATGGTTATATTGGCATGTAATTAAAGATTTATAAAACATGAATATTACTGATATGTTTTAAACCATTCTGATGATTTTTTTCATAGAAATATTACTTTCAACTAAATTGTTTTTTGTATATCTCTAAGGGTTGTGCTTTAACTTAAAGCATACAACGAAGTTCTTCCTTCCATTATAGAAGTTTTATATGCATACATACATATATGTGAATACACACACACACACACACATGCGTGCGCGCCAGGTATACTGCCACATACCTTTAATTCCAGCTCTTGCAAGGCAGAGGTTTTTGTGAGTGGCCAGCCTGGTCTACATATAGAGTTCCAGGACAGCCAGGGCTACATAGGTCCTGTCTTGCAGGGGGGTTGGTGGGGTGGAAAGAACTTATATATAGGTATTCTTACTAGAAAAGATGAGGACGAAAATCACTGTTAGTTCTTTTTAAAAATGTTTAAAAAGAAGCAAGAAACTTGTTATTTCCTCTTCTCCAGAGCAACTAGTTAAACTTTTTAAAGATTGATTTATGTATTTGTTTTTTTAAAAATATTATTTTTAGTTATATGTCTTTGTGGGTATGTACACATGAGTACAGGTGAGCAACACGTGCTATTAATTGTTAAGCCATCTCTCTGGGCCCCCATAAAACATATTTTTTTATTATTTTATTTTATGTACATTGATTGTACACAGAGGCCAGAGGTGTCAGATTGCCCTGGAGCTGGTTGCGAGCTGCCTGATATGAGTGCTGGGAGTCAAAGTCAGGTCCTGCGTTAGAGCAGTACATGCCCCTAACCACTGAGCAATCTCTCTAGGCCCTATTTATTTACTATTTGAGACAAAGTCTCACTATATATCCTAGGTGGGCCTCAAACTCACAATCTTTGTGCCTCAGCCTCCTAAATGCTAGGCTTGTGCTACCACACCTGGCTTTTAGTTAATTCTTTAGACATTTGTTTCCACATGTCTAAATAGTATGCTTGGTTTTTTTCCCCCCAGTTTTACACATTACCAATTCTATAACTGAAAATGATGATTTAGCTTTCTTTTGTGGAAATTAGAGCTTTCATATAATCCACTCAAAGAACTCTAAATCAGAATACTACATAGGCACTTCCAAAGCTGTGCTTGATGCAGCACTATTCAAAATAGTCAGATTTGTCATATTTAAAATAAAGTATGATTTTAAAACAAAACACTCCTTCCAACAGCTAACAGTCAACAAACACCAATTCACATAAATGTAATTTAAAGTGTATTTTCGAGAAATGAATAACAGTATGATTTTGGCTCATCATAAAGACTAGAAATATTTTGATGGAAATAATTTAGTCTTTTTAGTAATAAAAATCACAAATAAAAATTTAATACCTCTTAAATCATCACTTTCTTTCTTTCTTTATTTATTTATTGAGACAGGGTTTTACCTTGTAACTCTAGCTGGCCTGAAGCTCCTTTGTAGACCTGTCTGGCTTTGAACTCACAGAGATGTATCTGCTTCTGCTTACTTCATGCTAGGACTTAATTTTTCTTGTGTAACATTGGAATATAAATAGTAGATATGATATATTAAAGGAAATACACCTCTTTCTGATTAAATATGCGCAATAGAACATTTCAAGATATAATGATGCACTGTTGTAATCCTAGCACTTAGAAGGGAGCAAGCAGCAAAAGGATCATGAATTTGAAGCCAGTCTGGGCTACATAGTGGGTTCTAGCATAGATTATGTAGTAAATTCTGTGTGCCATCTTGAACTACATAGGGAGACCCTGTTTTAACAAAGCAAAAGCATCAGTAACAAATTACTATTACTTAAAGAGTCTCTACAGTAGAAAGCAAAGTCAAACATAGTTGTAGGGCTTTTCATATTCTCTTCATAATTATTTACTTACCTGGTTAATCCAGTTAAAATATATTTTAAGCCTGCAATAGTCTATTTATTTTTTATTTATTTAAATTTGAGTCTATCTTTTTTTGTTTTAAAGTGTAAGTTTATTGTCAGATTAAAGAGACTAAGCAAAAACTAGTATCTTTCCTTCTATTACCCAATTGACAAAATGATCATTTTTACTTGCCTAGTCCCTCTCAGTTCAGTGATTTTTTTCTTTATCCTTTTATTAGTTTTGTTTTTGTTTTTGTTTTTGTTTTTGTTTTTCAAGACAGGATTTCTCTGTGTAGCTCTGGCTGTCCTGGAACTCACTCCGAAGACCAGGCTGGTTCACAAAGATCTGCCAGCCTCTGCCTCCCAAGTGCTGAGATTAAAGGTGTGAGCCACCACCACCTGTTGATTTATTTTAAGCTTTAAAAAATCATGTGTATGTACACGCATGCATGTGTATGCTTGTATGTGTGTAAGTGGGTGTGAGTATACCATGGTGCATGTGTGGAGGGAGGTCAGAGAACAACTTTTGGGAGTCAACTCTTGCCTTATACTTCGTTAAGGTAGGATTTCTCTTGGTTCTGCTACCGTGCGAGTTCTCCAGATTAGCTGGCCTGTCAGCAGCTGGCGAATTCTCTTGGACTCCTGTTTTGCTGTTGGAGTGCTGGGATTACAGATGTACATCACTGTGTGGCTTGTTAAGGGAGTTTGGAAATTATAACTCAGGTTGTGGCAAGCACTTTTACCCAGAGAAACATCTCCTTTCTCTCTGATTTTTTTCATCATAACATATAGGAAGAAATAAATTATAAATTTCAGAGAATCAAAGGAAAATATCAGTGAAGTTACTTTATCATCGGTATACAGTCCATACAAACTTTTGTAATCACTAGTTTACTGAGCACTTGCTTGGTACCTGTGTGGTAGTTTGAATGTAATTGGTCTCCATAAACTCATAGGGAGTGGTACTATTAGGAAGTGTGTCTTTGTTGGAGTAGATATGGCCTTGTTAGAGGAAGTGTGTCACTGTGGGAGTGGGCTTTGAGGTCTCATATATGCTCAAGCCATGCCCGGTGACTCAGACCACTTACTATTGTCTGCAGGCCAAGCTGTAGAATTCTCAGATTCTTCAGCACCATGTCTGCCTTCATACTGCCCTGTTTTACCATGATGATAATGGACTAAACCTCTAAAAATATAAGGTAGCCTAGTTAACTGTTTTTCTTTTATAAGAGTGTCCATGGTCATGGTTTCTCTTCACAGCAATCGGAACCCTAACTAAGACAACATATAACTATTATGTGAAAGGGTGAATAAAAAAGGAAAATAATAAGTGCTTATCTTTAAGAAACAACCCAGTGGTGGGCTAGATTGATCATACATAAAACACCTGGTAAATCTTTAAACTATAGTGTTTGCTTTAAGCACATTAAAGAATTTAGAAAATGGAGAGGTTGGTGTGATTTAATGTGTTCAAGGGTAAGATTCCTCTAGAAAAATGAGCCCTGAGTTAGGCATGATAGATTTAGCATCCCCCAATAACTCTGTCTCTCTCTTTCTCTCTCTCTCTGTTGGGACAGGCTGAAAATTTATTCTAGGTAGAGAGGTAGGAATGATCATAGACTACAGTTAAGAAACTATAAGAGAGAATCGTTTGCATATCAAAGGAAGAGTTAAAAAAAACTTTGAAACCTTTAATCCAGGCAATACACTTGAGCCCTCATTGCGTTGCAAAAAGAGCCATTTCAAGTCTGGGGATTGATGAGTGGTGCTTGTAAAATAATAGTGGAAAGACATATGGGATAGGTTTAAGTGGGATGAAAACTGAAGAAATAACAAGAAAAAGTATGAGGCAATAAGGATATAGCTAGGTTACTAATGGGGAATAGTGATGCAGAGTGAATCTGAGGGCCAGTCTGAAGGGAAACCCAACAGTTTTGTTTCATCTATGGGATAAAGGGGAAAATGAAAGTGAGTCCAAGAGAATGTGACAGAGTGTGTATGAAGTGCACAAGACCAGAGGAGCAGCGGGAAGGATAAAAAAACAGACAGCAAAGTGGTTGTGTTCACTGGGGATCGAAAAGAAATGTGACACCCCTGAAAGAGATGAATGTGGAAAGATTTGAGAAGGAAGACAGATCACAGATTGTGTTTCACTAAACAGGCTGGGAAAGGTGCTCATGAGTCCTCGGCGGTTGCTGAAGATGCCTTGGGGATCCCACACATGGTAGGCATGTAGTGGAACTGTGAAGTAAACTTAGAGTTTGTAAAATATTCCAGAAGTGTTAGTTTGTCTGTAGTCACCTTGCTATCTATTAACAGGTTCTTAATATCAGCTAATTCCTAATCTGTTGCTCTTTAACTAGAAGGGGTCATTGATTTAATAACTTCAGTGTCTAGGTAAGTGAGGTAAATCCATTTAATGTCTGACTAATATTTAAGCTTTTATAATACTTCCTGTCCTAGAAGACACAGCATGGCCAAATAAATGCACTCCTTTTCTCAGAAAGCAGGAAATGAAGAAATAGGACTTAGAAATTAGCACATGATTACACATACATTTGGAGACTGCTGAGTGTTGTAGAGATAATGGGAAAAAGTGCTGATGGGTCAATAGGTGTGGGACATACTGAAGTGACATTTAACTTCAGACCAGAGAGGCAAGTTCTGTGTTTACATGTGGAGGTGGAGCCCTTGAGAGACGCAGATTGTCCATGGCTCTTTAAACTGAAATGGACTGGATATGTTTTCAAATTGAAAGAAAATATATTAAGTGTCTCTCTACTATGTACCAGTCATTATGAAGACACTGGAGGATAAAACCATGAATGAAACAGCAACATGAACTCCCAGAACTAGAGACAAAGACATCATCTTGGTTTGGTGGTGTTACCAAGTAGACTGTTGGCTGGCAGATTGATGATGCTCTGTATAAAGTTATACTTAGGATTTTCCTTATGTTATTTTCTCAGGGATTTTGTTGGGCATTTGTAAGTCTAGGACAATAAAAACTTTTCTGTAACACACTTTTTAGGCTCTGTACATGAAATTAACAGTTTTCATTTGTGTTTTCAAAGGCACTTTGTCTATGCTTCCATTTTAGAACTTAGTGTTTTGCTGCTTTCCATATCTGTCTCTCCAGCCAGATTGTGTGCTCAAATCCAGAGAAGCTTTGCTGTGTTGTACATATTCTAGGAAGCTAATTAGTGTTTCTTTAATCAACTAATTTTTTCAATTACATATTTTCAAAGTTTGGTTCGTGTGTGTATGTATGTATATGTATGTCTAAGTACAAGTGTGCGCGTGAGTGTGTATGTGTGTGTGCATGCGCCTGTCATGGCATACATGTGGAGGTCAAAGGACAACTTTGTGGACTTCATTTTTTCCTTCCACCTTTAAATCCTGGGGATCAAACTGAAGTCATCAGGATTGTTGGTAATTATCTTTACCCTCTGAGCTATCTCATTGGTCCTACTCACTTAAAACATTTGTTTGTTTATACAGGGTCTCCCTATGTAGACCAGGCTGGGTCTTACTCAAAGATCTACCTGACTGTGCTTCCTTAGTGCTGGGATTAAAGACATGAACCACCATACTTGTTACCTTTGTATTGTTTGAGGACCACTCTCATTTAGGGTGTTGTTCTATGTACATTCATGTCTATGTGATCAAATAGGAAACTGATTTTGCAATCTTATTTGAAATTTTAGGTTAGACATAATGGACTAACCACATTCAATTTTCTCTGCCACACTTGTTGTAATGTTTAAAAGTATTCTAACTCATAGACAAGAGGGGTCAAGAGGTGATTGAAAGTTTTCGCTGGAAGGACTGAAGAGATTGTTCACTGGCTACTCTTCCAGAGGACCCAAGTTCTATTTCCAGGGCCCACATGGCAGCTTCCATGCATCTGTAACTCCAGTACTAAGGATCCAGTGCTCTCTCTGACCTCCACCAGCACTGCATACATGTGGTTCACAAACATACAAGTAGGCAGACTAAAGTGAAGACAAAAATACACAGAATAAAAATGAAGGCAAAAACGAAAACAGAACAGAACAAAATAAAACCCATGGATGTGTTTGTATGTAAAAAAAGTAATTTCCAGAAAGTAGGTAGAAGAGTGGTATGATTGTCTTCAACTTTGGAAGTAGGCTTGACTCTTGGAAACGCCGAGTATTCTGAAAGGCATGGATAAGATTTGCTCATAATAAGGCAATTTTATTGAAAATCTATGCATATTATGTGAATCTTCCCAGGTTTCTTAACTCAACGAGATGGAAGTTGATGCTCTGCAACTTTTTTTTTTTTTTTTTTTTTTTGAGACAGGCTTTCTCTGTAGCTTTGAAGCCTGTCCTAGAACTAGCTCTTGTAGACCAGGCTGGTCTCGAACTCACAGAGATCCACCTGCCTCTGCCTCCTGAATGCTGGGATTAAAGGCATGCGCCACCACCGCCCGGCCAATAATTTATTTGTTTTTATCTTACGTACATTGGTATTTTGCCTGCATGTATGTCTGTGTGAGGGTGTCAGATCTTGGGGTTACAGACAGTTGTAAGCTGCCATGTGAGTGCTGGGAATTGAATCTGGATCCTCTGGAAGAATAGCCAGTGCTCTTAACTGCTGAGCCATCTCTCCAGCCCTGCAAAAAAAAAAAATGAATTGTGGTAATAGTGACAAGTGCATACTGTTTATGACAGATAATTTCTCTTGGGGCTGAAAATGAAAATTGAGTAAAAATCTCACTGAACTTTGGAAACCTTACATCCGAGCTTTCATGCATCTGTCAGAGTGCACACTGCCTTTTTCCCTCTCTCACTTCAAGAAAATGGGAATTCTCTGGAGAAGATGAAAAGCCTGAGAGAAAACGTGTTTACATATTAGCATTGGAGGGAGAAACCCCTCGTGAATTCTAGTTTTGTTACCCAAGCAGCCAGTAGTGAAGCCTGCCAGTCAATTAGCCTTTTCTTAGTGTTTCCATTTTTTCACTGCATGCTTCCATTAAAAAAGAAAAAAAAATGACCCCAGCTTTATTGAGGTAGATTTTCCATGCTGCATAGTTCATTCAGAGTGTGTAAATTGGTTATTTTTAGTCTATCACCGCAATCAGTTCTAGAACATTTCCTTCAAAGAAACCTTACACCCATTGGTAGTCAGTCCTGAATCTCCCATAATACTCCTCCCACCTTGCCCTAAGCAACCACTGATCTGCATTCTGTGTCTATGAGTTTGCCTATTCTGGACATTTCATATAACTAGAACAAAATGCATCTCTATTGATTATATTCCTATGATGTATATGCTGACTGAAGTTAATCAAAACATTATTATTTTTGTATAATATTGTAGTTGATATTTCTTTTATTTCTCTTTGGATTTTTACAAGCTTCTGTCACACCCTTCATTCTCTTCATTTCACCTCTACACAGCACTGTTATCATTTTAAAAACCAGGGTAAGTTTTCTGACATATTTGCCATCATTCCTCTTCTTCCTCCTTCTCCCCCTTCTCCCCCTCTTCTTTTTGGTTTTTTTGGGACAGGGTTTCTCTGTGTAACAGTCCTGGCTGTCTTGGAACTTGCTTTGTAGACCAGGCTGGCCTCCATCTGCCTCTGTGTCCTGAGTGCTGGGGTCAAAGATGAGCACCACGGTGGTCCAGCTCATTTTATTCTTCTTATATAATGTTTCAGACTTTCATCTCAGATTGGGTTCATTATTTTATAATTCTTTTGTGAAGTTCTGTCAAATTTTCTGTTTCATTTTCTCTGAAAAAATGTGCATTCTTTCCTTATGAAAATGTCTTATTTAGCTAGATATGGTGGTGGTGAATGCTTTTAATCCCAGCACTTGGGAGGCAGAGGTAAGTCTATGTCTAGTAATTCCAAGCTGGCCGGGGCCACATAGTGAGACCCTGTTTTAAAAAAGGTCTTTTACAATTTCCTTTTTTTCCATTCATTTAAAAATATTTTATTTTGTGCATATAAGTGTTTTGCCTTCATGTATGTCTGTGCGTGGTGAGTGTGCCTGGTGCTGGCAGAAGTCAGGAGAGTGTTGAATCCCCTGGAACTGGAGTTACAGATGGTTGTGAACCACTTTGTGGTTGCTGAAAACTGAACCCAGGTCCTCTGCAAGAACAGCAGATGCTCTTAGCCTCTGTGTCTTCTCTTTTGCCTCTTTCTCTTTTTTAAATCCTTAAACATACTTTCCTAAAACGGAATTGTAATTCTGTGAAATTCACACTTTTAAAACATACAGATCAGTAGTTTTGTAGTAAATTCTAAAAGTTGTGCAACTACCACTACCACTGTCAAATTCCAGAGCATTCTATTATCTCAAAAGAAACCATGCTCTTATTACTTATTCCCTGTATTCCCTCGTACCTGGCAACCATTTATCTATTCCTGTCTGTATAGATTTGCCAATTCCAGATGCTTCATGTATATGCATTCAAATAGCATGTGACCTTTTGTGTTTGGTTTCTTTTACTGAGCATAATGTTGTTTAGGCTCATCTATCTTATAGCATGTACCAATATTTTATTCTTTTTTATGGCCCATTCTGGTCTACTGTACAGACATGCTGCATTTTGTCACTTTGTTTACCCATCCATCAGTTGGTGGACATTTGAATTGTCTCTACTTTTTATTTTCTGTGACTGATGCTGTGATGAACACTCATGCATAGTTGTTTTGATGGGGCTTTCCATTTTTACTGGACTTACACCTAGGGGTAGAATGCTGGGTCATCTTGTAGTTCCATGTAACCTTTTGAGGAGCGGCCAAACCGTTTTTCAGAGTAGCTTAA
Source organism: Myodes glareolus (assembly GCF_982192425.1). Taxonomy (NCBI): domain Eukaryota; kingdom Metazoa; phylum Chordata; class Mammalia; order Rodentia; family Cricetidae; genus Myodes; species Myodes glareolus. The sequence continues at coordinate 74,100,017 of NC_142035.1, read as the reverse complement.
TGATTTTATAATCTTAACCGGAAATTTAAGTGATAAGTTTTCCTTGTCTTGCCAGTACTTGTTAATGTCTGTTTTGTGTGTGTGTGCGCACGCGCATGCTCATGCATTGGGGATGCCTTGGGGAGAAGGGTTTAGGGGTGAATCCAGGGCATTACATGTGCTAGGTAAGTACTCTGCTACTGAGCTACACATCTCTTTCTCTCTCTTTTTTAAAATTTATTCATCTGTATTATCTTAATACTTCTGAAAGGTATCTCTTTGTGGTTTTGATTTTTATCATATTAAGAAGTAATGATAGCAAATATATTTCATGTTACTGGCCACATGTACACTGTACTACACTCATCACACACATAAACACATATGTTTTGGGAAAAATTTTATTCTAATCTCATGACTGTTTTGTCTTTTTACTGTTTATCCATAGTAAGCTATTATATATTCAATGTAAAAGTTTCTTCATCAAATATATGCTTTGCAAATATTTTTTACTTCATAGATTATCTTTATTATATTCTTCAAAGTACAAACATTTTAAATTTTGATAAATCTACAAAACCAGATACCTTTATGGTCTTCTTGTTCATTTCTTAAAAGGAAAATCTAAGCCTTTGGCAATTCAGTATTTTTTTAACTAGATTTATTATTGCTGTGACCAAAATAGCTGACAAGAAATAACTTTACAGGAGGAAGGATTTATTTCGACTTTTGGTGTGAGACGATTCTGTCCACCATGGTGGAAATGGTCTCTCATATAGAGACAACTAGGCTCCGTATGTGGTGGCAGGAACTTGTAGCAGGTATTCATTTTTACATGTCGTTAACCAGAAAGCAAGGTTGGCCTGTGATCCTCAAGACCTACCCCACAGTGACCCTCATCCTGCAGCTAGGTTCTACCTTCCAAAGGTTCCACAGATTCATCCCAACCGTATCACAGCTGGGAACTAAGCATTCCAACGCAAGAGTCTGTGGGCAGCATTTCACATTCAGATCACAAACACTTGCTGTCTGTGTGAGTTTTTCATAGATTCCCTCTGTTAGGCTGACGTTCCCATCTGTCCTTATTTTGTTGAGAATTTTATCATGAGAAGGTATTAGACTTTGTTAAATACTTTTCTTGCATTTATTAAGATGATCCTATTGTTCTTTTCCTTTATCCCATCAATATGGTTTATTACACTGAAAGATTTTTTTTAACATATCAAAATAACCTTGTATTCCTAGGATAAGCCCTACTTGGTTGTGAAGTGTAATTTCTTTTGTGTATGTGGTAAGATTTTATTGAGCGTTTACATGTTCTTATTCCTAAGGACTTTTGATTTACAGTTTTACTTCCCTGTGAAATATTTGTCTTGTTTCAGTTTGAAGATAATATTGGCTTTATAAAATGAATTAGTAGTGTGTTTTATATTGTTATCCAGAAAGTTTTGTGTATTTATTCCTTAAATTTTTGGTAAAATTTACCAGTAAGCAATCTGGTCCTGAGCTTTTTATTTTGTGAGAAATCTTCTAACACTAATTTGGTCTCCTTACTCATGAAAGGTTTATGTTGATTTGTGTCTTGAGTCAGTTGGGAAGTTTACCTGCTTTGAGGATTTGTCCCATTTATTCATAATACCTCATTTGTGGCTAACATTCTTTTCCATAGTAATGTGATGAAATGATTAATTTTTCCCCATTTGACTCAGAGCAGAGCAGAGCAGTTTTAATACTGTTTAGGTACTATTAATGTTAATCAACATCTATTTTAATGTTTATTTTTTTTCATTAAACAACTCAGATGTTGAGGGCTGATTTGGCTACCTAGGTGACAGTTGTTGGACCATATTTTGGTATGGTGCCTCTCTGCCTTGATTGGAGGATGCACAACAAAGCAGCTCCTTTTTAACAGCTGCTCAGACCTCCCTCATGGCTTTGAACACTCTATGGATTTCTTTTTCAGTAAGCTACGCAGTATGTGACTCCAGAGGGCACTACAACTGTTCAAACAACTTGGGCTAGGCTTTTTGCCATTGCCAGCCTCAGTGTGCTCCTAATTAGAAGTCATTTTCATCCAGGCCAATGTGGAAGTTCTTTCCATGGTGACCCAGCAGAAGATCTATAGTGGGGGCAAACACGATCCTCTATTTGTATGAAGGGGCATGGAATGACTGGTGCAAAACTCGCCTGCCACTCACCCACTTACTGGCTACATAAGCAGACTCTTTGGCTTTCTTTTCAAGGCATCCTGGTACTACCATCTTACGTGGCCTCCTGGTGGTGTATATTAGCTCCATTAAAAAGATTTTCTTAAGTGGGTTGTCTCCTTTGTGCTTTATCATGAGTAGAGCAGGCTGAGTTGGTAACTTGGAGACAGTGGCAGCAGATCAGTAGCTGTGGCAAAGGCAGCATGGGTTACAGCGGTTGTTGTGGCTGTAGGAATAGTGGTGGCAGCAGGAGTGGTGGTGGCAGGAGGGGTAGTGGTGGCAGCAGTAGCAGCAGAACTTAGAGCATGACTGAAAAGTTCCATAGAGCAGTAGGGGAAGAAACAGTGAGGAACAGAGATGCCAGGGCAGACTGCGGGTTCCAGTTGCTGGAAGAATTCCAGAGATGTGCCAAGCTTTAAGGGCCAAAGATCCTGAAACCCAAGACTTGAGAGCTATAGCATTAGCTGCAATCAAAGGCAATAGTTCTGACACTAGATAAGAGAGCTGTAACTGTTGCCACTGTAGTAGCTGAGAGTCCCAATACCCAGGCTTTCCCAGGGATTGTAACACTCCAGTCACTATCTGCTGTTGCTGCTCACTGCTATTGGAAGTTGGTAATGACAACAGCTGGCAAATGTCAGGGACACTGTGGTTAAAGACCATGGCAGTAAGCGTCTAGCTGAGGATCTAGAGCAGTAACTCACTTGCTTCTAAACCAGTAGTTTAGGTCTCTTACTCTCAGACCTGAAGTTGTAAACCTCAAGGATGCTGGTCTAGCTCCTGGGTCATGAGTCCTCAGGGATCTAGGGCTGCCAAAGTAGAAGAGCCTCTTCACCTCTTCGTATCTTCACAGCTTTGTTCATGCAGAGCAGTAGGACTCAGGCAGCAGATGGTATCAGCAACGTTCCCTCGTTCATCCTTGAGTTTTTGCCATCTGAATCTTGTTTTCCTTATTCTTGATAAGTCTACCTAAATGTATGTCGGTTTTAAAAATACTTAAAATTTTTTGCAGCATCAACATTTGTTTCTAGTATCTGGTTCATTTAGTTCTGTTCTGTCTTTGTAATTTTACTTTTGATTTCTCAGAACATGTTGAGTGACACATGGTTGTCATCATTTGGTAATTTTATACAAATCTCTCTCTCTCTCTCTCTCTCTCTCTCTCTCTCTCTCTCTCTCTCTCTCTTGTGTGTGTGTTGTATCCATATGATTATGTGGGTCTGTGCATGTGGAGACCAGAGGTCAATGTTGCCTGTCTTCCTTAGTTCCTTTCCACCTAATTTTTTTGAGACAGATCCTTTTACTGAACTGGAGCTCACTGATTTAGCTAGTCTGACTGGCTAGTGATCTCCAGAGATCTTCCTGTTGCCATCATCCCAAATCAGATATGCCTTTGTGCCCGGGTTTTACATGGGTGCTGGTGAGTCCAAACTCAGGTCTGTATGTTTGTACAGCAAGTTCTGCTGACTGAGCTATCTCTCTGACTTCTTAGTGTTCTACTTCTTTAGTAATAAATTGCTTTGTTTTATTTTTTATTGGCATTTTCTGTTATTATAATAGAATTCTCTGTTTTTACTTACAATTCTGCCAGTTTTTGTTTCATATAATTTAGTACTCCATTGTTTAGGTACACGAACTTGTAAAATTGTTGTATCCTCTTTGTAGATTGACCATTTTTTTTTTTTGGTGTTAGATGTTTTTTGGTTTCTTGAGTAGCATGACGTGATGACTATTCTTGGTTGTCAACTTGACATACCTGGGAAGAGGAAACCTCAACTGAGGAATTGCCTTTATCAGATAGGACTGTGAACATATCTGTGGGGAATTTTCTTGATTGCTGATTGTGTTGGGGAGAGCCTAACTTACTGGCCACCCCTGGGCAAGTTGTATAGGGAAGGTAGGTGAGCAAGTCAGTTTGCAGGATTACTTCATGGTCTCTGCTTTAGTTCCACCTCCAGGCTCCTGCCTTGAGTTCCTGCTTTGACTTCTCTCCATGATGGACTATATCGTGTAAACTGAGATAAATTCTTTTCTCATCAAATTACGTTTGGTCATGGTGTTTATCACAGCAATAGAAAGCAAACTAGAACACTTATTATCACTCTAAGTGCTAATACTCTGAGAGTATCAATCTTTTTTTCTGTGGTTGATTTTAAATTTTTTTTCACATTATTTTGGGTCACTTCACTGTGATAACTGTGTTGATTTTTTATTTACTAATTGTGGCCAGTCTATGCAAACATTCCAGTTGTCTGTTTTTAAAATTTATGTATCTTAGATAATAGAGCTTTCAATGAATTAAAAAGTCTGCCAGTGGCACATACTTATAATCGATGAGAGGCTGAGTTAGGAGTATTGGAAGAGGGAGGCCAACCTAGGGAGACCCTGTCTTAACAACACCATGCTGTTTGATAATTTCAAGACCGATTTATTTCTTTAAACATAGTAAGTATAGCTGCCTTGTATGTGCTAATGAAGTGCATATCTTCTTCTCTTGTCACTCGCCTCTCTCTGCTGGTTCCTATAATGCCATATGTCTTTCTTCTCCTGGTTAACTTTGATGCTGTTTATGGTCCTGGAAAAACTCTGTGTGAAAATTCTTTGATCCAAGGAGAGATCCCCAGATTGTTCTCTGGACAGAGGAGAGGGTGCCTGAACCGGCCTTGGCCCATAACCATACTGATGAATATTTTGCTTATCACCATAGATCCTTCATCTGGCGTTGGATGGCGATACAGACGGAGACCCACATTGGAGCACCGGACTGAGCCCCCCAAGATCCAAATGAGGAGCAGAAGGACGAAGAAAATGACGAAGGACTGCGAGGGATGCTATCACCCACTGATATAAGGGGTCGGATCTAATGAGAGTTCACCAAGGCCAGTTGGACTGCGACTGAACGAGCACGTGATCCAACCAGATTCTCTGAATGTGGCCGGATTCTCTGAATGTGGCTGGCCTGGAGTCTTTCTGAGAAGCCATTGACAATGACACTGGGACTAGTTTCCTCTGCATATACTGGATTTTTGGGATCCAGTCTGTTTGGATACTCACCTTCCTGGACCTGGAGGGAGGGGGGAGGAACTTGAACTTCCCACAGGGCAGGAAACCCTGACTGCCCTTAGGGACAAAGAGGGAGGAGGAGAGGGAGGGGGGGAGTGGGAGGGTGCTGGGAAGAGGGGCGTAAATGGAAACTTTTATAATTTAATAAAATTACTTTAAAAAAAAAAGAAAATTCTTTGAGTACTCAGGATAATAGGAGGAACTTTATTTGCTTCTTCAAGTTTCTTCAGGACATTACCAGTGTGGAAGCATTTAAAATTGTGTTAATAGATTGAAGTTTCTTTCACTTAGTAAATGTAGCTGAAATTAAAATTAAGGTAACTTGATGGAGGAGGGTTATCTGTCTATTGTGTTAGTTTCATTGGTCAATAAAGAGACTGCCTTGGCCCTTTGATAGGACAGAAAATTAGGTAGGCGGAGTAAACAGAATAGAATGCTGGGAAGAGGGCAATGAGCCAGAAGCCATGGAGCCAGCCACCAGGTCAGACATGCTGAATCTTTTCCGGTAAGCCACCACCTCGTGGTGCTACAGATTATTAGAAATGGGTTAATATCAAGATATGAGAGTTAGTCAGTAACTAACTCTCTAGAGATAATGGGCCAGGCAGTGCTTAAATGAATACAATTTGTGTGTTGTTATTTCTGGGACTAAGCTAGCCATGCAGGAGCCGGGCGGGATGAAAAGCAGGCCTGCCCGCAGCTCCTTACTACAGATGGCGCCCACGTGGATAACTGAATCCACAGAAAGCTTGAGAAAGCTTGGGAAAGAATAAAGCATGTTTTCTTGGTAGCAGCAATTTCTCGGGTCTGCTCTGCTTGCTAGAGGCAAGCAAATGCTCTCATCTAAGAGAGGCTTCCTGACTCAGCCTTAGCTGCAAAACTTTGTAGCTCCTTAAAGAGGTCCTGGCATGAAACACTTTAATGGTGTTGATGAAAAGCTGAACACATGCTTTTCGGTTTTCAGCCGTAGCAGGAAAAAAGCTGCGCTGTTTTAAAATGCCGGTTTTCTGGGCCGTCCTGCCAGGGCAAACTCTGACTCTTTCAGGCAGGCAGTCCGACTGAGTGTGGTCTGTGAGCAGAATGCTGCAGCTTGCTTGCTGGCAAGGACCTTGAAACGCCATAGAGTTGTGGCAGTGAACACAGCTCTGGCTGGTATCTCAGCCGTGAGGCTGGAAAGCTAAAAAATGAGATGGATCTAGCCGTCAAAGCCACGGCTCTCCATATTGCTTAGTAAATTAAAGGCTCATGTAGTCAGAAAAAGAGAGATACAGTAAAGAGAGATTCAAAGAGGAAAAAACTTCCAAATGGTTTACTATGTGTTAAAAATACATGCAGGTTAAAGGCTAAAGTTCTTAGGGTAAAAAGGGAAGAAAGAGAGTAGTTGGGTGTGGTAGCACACACCTTTAATCCCAGTGCCCGGGAGGTAGAGGCATATTGACCTCTGTGACTTCAAGGGGTAGAGGTAGATTGACCTCTGTGACTTCAAGGTGTGGTAGCACACACCTTTAATCCCAATGCCCGGGAGGCAGAGACAGAAGGGTCTCTGAGTTCAAGGTGTGGTAGCACACGCCTTTAATCCCAGTACTGGGGAGCAGACACAGACAGATCTCTGTGAGTTCAAGGACAGCCTGGTCTACAGAGTTATTCCAGGACAAAGATATACAGAGAACCTGTGTCAAAAAGTAAAAGTAAAAGAAATAGAGGTTAAAAATAAAGCCATCATAAAGATGGAAAATACACAGAGAATCTTGATACTGTATGCTATTATGCTCTCTTTGAATTGTTTGAATGCTGAGGAAGGAGCAACAGCTTCTAAAAGACTTTTGTGTATAAATGCTGCTGAACTAATACAAGATAGATATGTTGAAAATACCTTGACTTCTGAATTTGGATCTAAGGATATGATACTTTGGAAAGGAGGTTCTTCTTTTGTTTTCACAGAGGATGAGACCCTGTTGATTGCTTCTATCCCAATATGGTATGATAGACCACGCCCTCCTGAAAGGTTTCTGTGAACACCCTCAAAAAATTTCTTCACTCAACTGCCGACTGAGATGAACCTGGCAGACAGGTTATGCCATGAAAGACCTGATTAACTGCGCCCCTATACAGCAGGAAGAAGTTTGGAGAGAAATAACTACGTCCATATTCCCAAATATTGTTTATAAATGTTCTTTTACATTTAAAGGGGGATATGGTATAGATATGAATAATTTGCTTTGTTATGGACTTTAAGGTCAATTTTGTTATATGTATATATATTTCTGATCTTGACTGATGTATTGTGATTGTGTAGTTCATTTTAAAAATGTAATGTATAATTAGAAAATATAGGTTGTTAATGGATAATCATCGATAATAGTAAAGCTTGTAGTAATGCTAGTCTGATTTTCTAGAAGTGCATAGATATATTTCAGATAGACATTCATATCTTTCAAAGACTACAGAACATGGCATATAATGTTTTAATAACTTAGGACTTTTCATGACAATGAGACACGTCTGCTCCTGGCAGCACCAATCTACTTCAAGAGGAAGATGGGCATCGAAGAGGCTCCTTATGAAGTTGGTTAGCCATTTGGGCAAGAAACTGCTCTTGCCTGGACTGTTATATAAACTGTACACAGAGAACCTGCAGAGAGAGGACTGTTGAACTTGCCTAAAGGTGAGATGATCTTTCGGGGTTCCTGATTCATGAAAGAGTCTACGAGACATTCTGCAGGACACAGCAGATAGTGACTGAATTGCCTTTTGAAATTTCCTGCTTCATGGAAATGTCTCTGGATATTATGGGCCTGAAGGCTGAAGATGGGTGCCCCAACGATACAGCGGAACTTTGGGTGACTGTCCAGGCAGCGAGATGTCTCTGTCATTTCTAGAGTTTTGAAAGTTGCTTACTTCTTGTTTACTTAGGTAATATATCCTTCTCGAGTCTTTGATGGAGTTGAAGAATGGATAGTCATAGTTATAGTTTTCCATTATTATGATAAAGATTTAGTTATAAATATTGTGACTGTAATTCTTGCTTGATAACTGTTTTGTTATATGTAATTTTACTATGTTAAAGTGAAAGCCTTTCCTTTTTGTTTAAACAGAAAAAGGGGAAATGATGGAGGAGGGTTATCTGTCTATTGTGTTAGTTTCATTGGTCAATAAAGAGACTGCCTTGGCCCTTTGATAGGACAGAAAATTAGGTAGGCGGAGTAAACAGAATAGAATGCTGGGAAGAGGGCAATGAGCCAGAAGCCATGGAGCCAGCCACCAGGTCAGACATGCTGAATCTTTTCCGGTAAGCCACCACCTCGTGGTGCTACAGATTATTAGAAATGGGTTAATATCAAGATATGAGAGTTAGTCAGTAACTAACTCTCTAGAGATAATGGGCCAGGCAGTGCTTAAATGAATACAATTTGTGTGTTGTTATTTCTGGGACTAAGCTAGCCATGCAGGAGCCGGGCGGGATGAAAAGCAGGCCTGCCCGCAGCTCCTTACTACAGTAACTGCTTGTAGAAGTTAAGACTGGGAGAAGGGAATGTGGCAACAAAGGGGTCTGTGATAATGATAGGATTCTGCATTTTGATTGTGATCTTAGTAGCAATAAATGTGCACAGAAGTATGTGTGTGTGTATGTGTGTATATATACAAATAAATTTTTTGTAAATGTACATATTTACAAATAAATATGTACAAATACAATATTTATATTATATATATATACAAATACAAATATTGTATATATATACACACACACAAATAAATCCATGTATCACTGGATTTATTTTCTAATAAACTGTATGGATTGTACTAATATCAGACATACATTTTAAATATTGCATCATTGTTATACAGGATGGTAATACTGAAGATGCCTCAATGATACTGGAGATGTCTGGTTAATAGGACTCCCCTGTGCTTATCTGTGCAACTGTTTTTGAGCTTATAATCATTTCAGACTGAAAAATTGAAAAAGAAAGTTTCTATAACTTGGTTCACATTCTTTATTTGTTGAGTGTTTAAGTACCTCGCTTTTTAATAAATGGCCAAAGGCCTCTTCCAATTTTGTTGAATCAAAAATTTGTATTGCTAATTACTGTGAACACTACCTTAGCAAAGTAGCTTCATGTGAAAGCAAAGTTAAGAAAGAGAATACATGGCATCAAGCCTCTGGTGAAGGGTCAATATTAGGAACCCAGCCTTCATAAGTTTGGTGTGTAGGGGCAGAAAGTGTAGTCTTAAAGGGTACGCAGGTTCAAGAAAAACCCACAATCATGAGAAGTAGAATAAAGGCATTACAACCGAGTGTCTTTCTATAAATATTGGAGTATGAGGGATAGCAACATTATTATTTAGTGTTGAACTTGGAGGATTATGGGGTAATTTCTTTTTATTGTAGCTGTGGGTTTTCTAGAAAAACATAAGTAATCTTTTTGAATTGCAGGAAATGAAATAAATATTAACATGGAGGAGGAGGATAGCACCAAATCCTCATCATCTACCTTCATGCTTCAGAGTTCTTTAGAGACAATGGCTTCTATTCAGCTCCTGGATTTCAGAACAAGTTTACTCGAAGCAGTGGAAGAGCTGCGCATGAGAAGGGTGAGCCCCTCTTAAGGTTTTAAAGAGAAAGCTTTGATTTTTCCAGTTTTTTTTCTTTCAAGACTCCCAAACAACCTATTTGTAAAGAAAAAAAATATAGCTTTGTGGAGTTGGTTCTCTTCTTCCTCTTCTATTTGGGTTCTGGGGATCAAACTTAGCTCAGAAGGTATGTGTGGCTAGTATTTGTAGAACGTACTGGCTTTAGCAGGTGTGTTGGCTAGTTTTTATGTTCCCTTGACACTGCTGAGGCCATCTGAGAATAAGGCATCTTAATTGAGATTGGCCTGTAGGCAGGTCTGTAGGGCATTGTTTTGATAGATTTAGGAGGGTCCATTTTACCCCGGGTGCCACCCCTGGGTAGAAATTTCTGGATGGTATGAGAATTTGAGCAAGCTAGAGAGAGCAAGCCAATAAGCAACTGTCCTTCATGGCCTCTGCCTTAGTTCCTGCTTCCAGGTTCCTGCCATTATGTCCTGTCTGGATTTCCCTGGACTAAATGCTAGAAGATTAGATAAACTCTTTCCTCAAGTTGCTTATGGTCATGGCATTTGTGCTGGCTAATTTTATGTCAGATTGACACAAGCTAGAGTCATCTGAGACGACGGAACCTCAATTGAGAAAATGCTTTCATAAGATCCTGCTATAGACAAGCCTGTAGGACATTTTCTTAATTAGTGATTGATGTAGGAAGGCCCAGCCTATTGTGAGTGGTGCCATCCCTGGACTGGTGACCCTGGGTTCTATAAGAAAACAGACTGAGCAAACCATGAAAGAAAGCCAGAAAGCAACATACCTTCACAGCCTCTGCGTCTGCTTCTGCCTCCATATATCTGCCATGTTTAAGTTCCTTGTCTTCAATGATGAACTGTTATACGGAAGTATAAGTGCAAGAAACCCTTTCCTACCCAAGTTGCTTTTGGTCGTGTGCTGTAGGAATTCCTACCGCCAGTAGTCTTTAAGTTACCTGCCCACTTGGGTGTGGCCTCTTATGCTGATTAAAAGCGCGCATCTGACCTCTTTTCCTGCTGTGGGATTTGGTTGCTGTTCCCCTTTCCAACAGAGGATTGTGATCTGTGAGTCTAACTTAAAAAAATAACCTTCTAATATACTCAGTTCTGAGCTAATGTGGGATTTCTTTTAAGCATCCTTCTTCTGTCTGCATGTGTGCTTTTATGTCAGAAGAGGGCATCATATCCCATTATAAATGGTAATGAGCCACCATGTAGTTGCTGGGAATTGAACTCAGGGTCTTTGGAAGAGCAGGTGTTCTTAACTACCAAGTCACATCTCCAGCCCCCAAAAGTATTTTGTTTGTTTGTTTGCTTTGCATTTTGAGACAGGATTTCTCTGTCTAACAGTCCTTTCTGTCCTGGAACTTGCTTTGTAGACCAGGGTGGCCTCAAACTCACAGATCTGTCTGCCTCTGCCTCCTGAGTGCTGGGATTAAAGGTGTGTGCCACCACCACCTGGCTAGTATTTCTTTTAACATTTGCAAAATCTCATATTCTAGACAAGTGAATCAACACACCTGTTCTGTAAATAAGCTACTAGTGAGAAAAAAAGCTAAAACATTATAAACTTTGTTCTAAGTTTTAAAATTATTGAAATTTACTATTATAAATTTCATGCCATTTAAGTTACCTATTAGTGAAACATTTTATATAAAGATTTATATAAAAGTTATCTATTAGTGTAACAAAAATGTGTTTAAAGAAGATATTCTGCAAAGGCCTTGGGTAATCTTTATAAAGACATATCTTGTTAAATGTAAAATGTTAACTTTCCTACGTGAAACAACTTCAAGACACTAAAACTTCATGCTTTATGTTTCAAACATTATATTTCGTTTGCTATTTACAGATTAAAATTCATAACTCTTTAACTGTCTTTTGAGGAGCACTATGTTTGATTCCCAACATCCATTTACAGCATGTGTGGTAATTCAAGTAGCTAATTTCAGGGAAATAGAGTCAAGAGGTCAAAAATTCAAGGTCATCTTGGGCTACATAGTGAGTTTGAGGCTAGCATTGGCTACATAAGATCCTGTCTCAATCAAAGAAACCTTTGTTAGTAAAAGAACAGTGCATGTATTCAGTTAGTGTGTATGTGCATATCAGTTGTATGTGTGTATGTGTGCATGTGTATGTGTGTGTGTGTGTATGTGCAGGAGCCAGAGATCAAACTTAAGTTTTTAAAAATATGTGTGCACAAACATATTTTTTTGAGATGGTTCACAGAAAATAGCCAGCTTTCCAAGTGCTGAGATTAAAAATGTGAGCCACCATGCCCAGTTTTAATACATATTTTTGATACTTTGAGAATTTCATATATTTTAGTTAAAAATTTATTTACTATTTTATTTTACTGTATGAATGTTTGCCTGCATGTATGTGTGTACATGTGTGCCTGGTTCCCACAGTGAAGAAGGAATCAGATCCCTTGGAACTGAAGAGACAGACAGCTGTGATCAATCATGTGGGTACTGGGAATTGAACCTATGTCCTTTGGAAGAGTAATAAGTGCTCTTAACTGCTGAGCCATTTCTCTAGCCCCTCTATATATGCTTGTATGTGTGGCCATCAACTGGAGTGTGTTTCATCAATGAGATACCACACCATTAAGGAAAACTAACTTTCTCTCTCTCCTGGAAGCTATAGTTCATTATCTAGGGGCAGGATTTCATGACTACTACCCTTTATATGCTGGGTTTTTGTCAAACTTGAGCTTGCATAGGTCTTATATATGCTTTCACAACCACTGTGAATTCTTTTATGTAACTACCATTTTATATCTGGAAAACAGTTTTGCTGTTGTCATCTACTGCCTCTGGCTCTTACAGTCTTTCCTTTCCATTTTCTGTGTTATAGAGATCTCATTTAGGTCTGAACACTTGGCAGTGTAGGCTGCTTTCTGTCCTGCAAGCTGCTCCTAAGTTGATGTAGGTGGGTCTTCTTTCTATGTGTTGCTTTCATTGGTTATTTAATAAAGAAAACTGCTTAGCCTGATAGGTCAGAACATAGGTAGGCGGGGAAGACAGAACAGAATTGTGGGAGAAAGAAAGCAGAAGCAGGCAGACGTGATGAAGCTCCAGCCCAAGATGGACGTAGGTTAGAATCTTCCCAGAAAGCCACCACCTCGTGGTGACACACACATTATTAGAAATGGGTTAATCAAGGTGCGAGAGTTAGCCAGTAAGAGGCTAGAGCTAATGGAACAGGCAGTGTTTAAAAGAATATAGTTTCCATGTAATTATTTGGGGTAAAGCTAGCCAGGCAGCCAGGAACCAGGCAGGACGAAAAGCAGCCCACTGCTCCTTCTACACTAAGTAACCATAAAGAGACTTAATATTAATTATAAATGCTGAACCAATAGCTCAGGCTTATTACTAGCTAACTCTTACATTTTCAATTAACCCATATTTTTATCTACGCTTGCCATGTCACTTGGCACCTTTTCTCAGTACAGCATGTCCATCTTGCTTCTCTCTGTGTCTGCTCCCTACTCTTCTGATTCTACTCTTATTCTTCCCAGCATTCTTTGTTTGGCTTTTCCCCTAGCCTTATCCTATCCAGCTGTTTGCTAGTCAGGTTCTTTATTAAATTAATCACAACAAACATATATTCCCACAGTGTAAAAGAATATTTTACACTGCAGTCTCTTATTCTTTACAGCTTATCTTCTGTGGATCTCATATTAATTGCCATCTCATACAAAAAAGAAGTCTTCCTAATGACTTTTGAGAGATGCACTAATTTATGGGTATAGCAATGTCATTAGGAGTAGGTTTAATACTGTATTCCTTTTGCTAATTAATGGCAGTAGGTTGTCCCCTATGGCATATGACCTTTCATTTTTTCTTTTTTCTTACTTTTTTTTGAGACAGGGTTTCTCTGTAGCTTTTGGAGCCTTTGTAGACCAGGCTGGCCTTGAACTCACAGAGATTCGTGTGCCTCTGCTGCCGGCCCAAGTGCTGGGATTAAAGGCATGTGCCACCACTGCCTGGCTTTTTTACTTAAATATTTATTTATTTATTATGTATACAATATCCTGTCTGTGTGTATGCCTGCAGGCCAGAAGAGGACACCAAACCTCATTGCAGATGGATGTGGTTGCTGGGAATTGAACTCAGGACCTTTGGAAGAGCAGTCAATGCTCTTAACCTCTGAGCCATTTCTCCAGCCCCTCTTTTTTCTTTTTTTCTTTTTTTTTCACTACAGGTTTTCTTTGTAGCTTTGGAGCTTGCCCTGGAACTAGCTCTTGTAGACCAGGCTGGCCTCCAACTCACAGAGATCTGCCTCCTCTGCCTCCTGAGTGCTGGGATTAAAGGTGTGCGTCACCACCACCCGGCAACATATGATCTTTCTAGCCATGTGTTTTTGGCCTCAATAATGGTACCAGGTGTGGGGTTCTGTCTTGGGAAGTGGCCTAAAACCCTAGAAAGGGGTTGGCTACTTCCATGGCATTCATGCCACTATTGTACTGGTGGGCATATCTTGTCAGGTTGGTCATTATTTTAGCTCATAGGATTCATAGCTTGGTAAAATTGATGCTTAATTTTCCCTCTGGTAGTGTACTTAGCACTGTGAAAGCTTGCCATGATTTAGACAAGGGATGAAGCTTTCATGTCAATAGCAGTTTGATTTCTTCATGTTCTGTGACTGAAGTATGTGGTATCTTCACCAATAGGGTCTTTCATTAAGTTCTGGAGAGCTTGCAATAGTTGGAATCTATGGGATTTCACTGGCCAACAACTACAATAGAAGTAATCCATTTCAGACATCAGCTTTTTGTTAGCCTGTGATTTCTAGTTGAGGCATTGTTGCCCTGCTATAGGGTAACTCCATAAACTCCTTTTATATATGCATATGCATATATTTATATTTTAGAAAGTTTTTTTGCTGAAATAGTTTTCATATGACTTTCAGAAGTCTTTCCTTTTAGTTACCCCTCCCTGTGTTCCCTACTCTACCTGCCCTCCCATCTCCCAACCTGTAGGCAGAGACTGCTTGTTCGTTTCCGGATCGCCCTGACCTGAAATAATCATACAGAAACTGTTTAATTAAAACACTGCTTGGCCTATTAGCTTATTCATATTTCTAGCTAGCTCTTGCATCTTAAATTAATTCATCTCTATTAATCTATGTATCACCATGAGGTGCCTCACTGGCAAGGTTCCAGTGGGCTCCGGTGAGTGTCTTTCTCCTTCAGCGACTACATAGTGCCTCTCTGACTCTGCCTTTTTTCCTTCTCTATCTGCTTAGAATTCCTGCCTTACTCTATTCTGCCCTGCCATAGGCCAAAACAGTTTTATTCATTAACCAATCAAAACAACACATATACAGAAGGACTTCCCACACCACCCACCTGTTTAATCCTCTCTGCTCCATTATCCCACTTTCTCCTTCTGTCTCACTGTGTTCTTTCTCCCTTTCCTTGAAAGATCTAATTTTCCGATCTCTGTGGGTATTTCAAATGAAACATATGTGTTAATTTATTTTTCTTGCCACAGGTGGTGCTGCACACTTTTATTTATTTTTAAATGTTATATACAATATATTTAGGTCATACTCTTTCCCTTCTTCCACCTTCTATCAAATCCCCCTATTCTCTACTGACTCTACTTCATATTCTTTTTTTTTTAAACAAACAGAAAACCAATATGTTGGGATTTTGTCTTGTTTGAACTTGTGCAGATTCTGTGCATTCATGTGTGTCAGCCCTGTTGTGTCTGGAAAACATTGTCTCCTTGCAGCCATCACCTCTGGCTCACAAGTTTTCCAGCTCCTCTTTCACATAGATCTCTGAGTCTTGAGGGGAGGAAAAAATATACATACTTACAGATTCAAAGCTAACACCCACAAATAAATCGTTTTTCAGTTTTAATAGACTAGTCTCATTATGTAGCCCTGGCTGGCCTGGCACTTGTTGTATAGATCAGACTGCCTTGAACTCGAAGGGCTCCACTTCCCTGTGTCTCCCAAGTACTGGGATTAAAGGTGTGCACCACTATGTTGGGCTAAATTGGTAATGATACAATTTGAAAATAATTGAATGCTTTAAATTATTAAAGGTGTACAATTTAACAATCTGAATCAACAAAATAGCTCATATTGAATCTATAGTATGTGCAATTTAGAATTTTGACTCCTTTTCTTATTTATTTTGAGGCAGTCTCTTGTGCTCCAGACTTGCCTTAAACTGGTGAAGGATGGCCTTGGATTCCTGATCCTTCTGCCTCTGTCTCTGAAGTGCTAGATTTTAGATATGCACTAGTACATGCTGGGGATTGAACTCAGAAGGCTTCATTTATGCTAGACAAGCTTTCTATCAACTCCTCCCAAGATTTGATTCTGATAAATAACCTTGTCAGACAACCCATGGGATTATTGATAAGGAGTAAAGGGAATCCATAATAGCACAGGGATCACAAATTCAGGATTTGGGTGGTTGGTATAAGACTGGAGTAGGGTAGGAATTATGCTAAACTTGAGAGTCTATTTTGTATTGTATTGAAAGCAACATAGAAATTCCTATTTCAATGTAAAAATCTATTGGATTCTAAAAACTAGAAGGAGTTTGAACGTTTTTTAAAAAGATATATTTCTGATCCAAATCAGTTGTATGTCGAGGATGAAAGACATTTACCACGAAGCCTTTAGAACATTAAAGTATACATTTACTTGATGTCCTCTTATAAACCATTTCTGAGTCTTTGTAGGTACAATATGCCATGCCAGTTAAAAACTGTGTTACCACATAGTGTGCGTTATGATAAAATTGTAAATAAAATTACTTGAAAAATCTGTTAAGTATCCAGATAGTAATAAGTCCTTGGGCTCTATGTAAACAAATATAATTCAGTGGAATTTTGGATAGTGTGAAGTAGCAATGATTTGCTAAGGAAACTAAGAGAAAACTGACCACACAGTAGTATAATCTGTAGCAAATAATCTTACATCATCTTTCTGTGCTGCAAAATCAATGCCATTACTATTGATTGAATCATTATAGTCTGTAGAATACATATCTTTATTTTACATGGGATTTGATAAATGCCATTTTGCCAAAGTAGCATTGTTACATACTAATACTTTCTTGGCATTTTGGCTCCAAATTTTCCATTAAACTTATTTTAAATCTTTATTATTTAGCTTTTATGTTTTTCTTCACTCCATCAAGTGACTTTAAAAAGTTTTAATAAAAATTCCTATGAGATTGTCAACGAAAGAAAATAAATTTAGCAAGAAAAATCCTATCTCCAAGTTCAATAAAGTATCCCAGAATATAGGATCCTAAAAGTGCTTATTTTTTATTAGATGCCTTAGGACTACAAGGATTTAAGTGTTTTTACAAAAACAATAAAAGAGGAGTAATTTGATGGTTTATTTACTCTTTATAACCTTTAGAAAGTGTCGTGCTTTTTTAAAGTGCTTGCTTCAGGCTGTAGTTTTACAAGATGGGCTGTGTTGGTCAGACCCTTTCAATTCCTGACCCTGAACAGATTTAGGGACCTAGCACATACAGTAGGCATGTGTTCAGGAAACCCAAACTGTAACTGGCTACTTTTACTCTCCTATCAAATTTATAATCTGTCTTTCTAAAATTGCTCGATTCAGTTTCTCCAGGTTGTTTGGTAAAATACTGTGCACTTTTCTGTATATTTTCTTAGTCTAATTAGCCAAAAGTTGCTCAAGATAAATATCTCTACTATTGATGAAATGACCCACAATTCATTTTTAAATAGTATTAAAAAGGCTGTTTTTATATTAACAGATTATTAGAAAAATTTATGATTAACACATTCCTATTATTTATTTTAAAATTATTTATTTTTGCTTTTATTTAGGTGCATGTATATGTGTTTTTTTGTGACTATGTGCATGTGCCTGTGAGAGGCATTAGATCCCCCTTGAGCTGGAGTTACAGGCAGTTATGAGCTGTCTGATGGGGAGCTGGGAATTGGAACTCATATCCTCTTAAACATTGTGCCATCTTTCAGCCCTTATATCAATTCTTAATTTTTATGTTTTTCATACAACAACTATTTCTAAGTTTTATTCGAAAATGTTCTATCAAAATCAGAATGTACTTACATGTAGGTAAAAGGTTTTAAAACGCACGCACGTGTGTATGTGTGTGTGTGTGTGTGTGTGTGTGTGTATGTGTGTGTGTGTGTGTGTGTGTGTTGTATTGATGGACTCAAACGTGTCATGACATGTGTGTCGAAGCCAGAGATCAACTTTGGTAGTCTGATCTTCCTTTCTATCATGTTGGTCATAGGGATTAAACTCAAGTTTAATTGTTTAATTTTAAGTTTATTGTGCTGCAAGTACTTTTACCCACTGAGCCATCTTACTGGCCCTGGTAAAGGGTTTTCTAACTTGTGTGGGCTATAAAGAGTATGAAGAGTTTTTCAAGCAGTGTATCAGAACAATCCCTATGTCTTATCATATCCACAATCTCTCTTTTTTAAAGATTTATTATGTATACAGTATACATATTTATTATGTATACATACAGTTTGCATGTATTCTTGCATACCAGAAGAGGGCACCAGATCTCATTATAGATGTGAGCCACCATGTGTTTGCTGGGGATTGAACTCAGGACCCCTGGAAGAGCTGCCAGTGCTCTTCACCTCTGAGCCATCATTCCAGCCCCATATCCACAATCTCTTAAAGATATAATTCAGTATTCAAGAAACTTTGGAGACAGATAATTTGGGATGAAATACAAATTCTTGACAGAGTTAAGATTGTCATAGTATCCATTACTTGGGTGGTTGAGCCAGGAGTTATAGACTAACATGGGCAGTCTAGCAAGATCTTACTTCAAATATATAACAAGAAAACAAATTAGCTGTCAACCTGACACAAACCTAGAGTCATCTGGGAAGAGGGAACCTCAACAAAATGCCTAGACAGATCAGATTGGCCAGTGAGCATGTCTGTGAGACATTTTCTTAATTGTAAGAGAGTTTGCTCTACTGTGGGCAGTTCCATTCTCGGGTCTGCGGGCCTGGGCTGCATAAGAAAGGTAGTGAGGCAAACCAGTAAGCAACAGTCCATCATGGTCTCTGCTGCAGTTTCTGCCTCAGCTCCTGCCCAGACTTTCCTTGATGATGGACTGTAACCTGTGAGGCAAATTAAGTCCCTTCTTCCCTGTGCTTAGTGTTTTACAAGGTGACACAAACTAGAGTTGACTGGAAAGAGGGAAGAAGAAAGAGGAATTTCCCCTATTTTATGGCCTGTAAGCATATTTGTGGGGCATTTTCTTCCTTCCTTCCTTCCTTCCTTCCTTCCTTCCTTCCTTCCTTCCTTCCTTCCTTCCTTCTTTCTGTCTTTCTCCTTTTCTTCTTTTTAAAATTAAGATTTAAAAAATACAATCTTTTCTTATTTTACATATCTATCCCTGTTCGCACTCCCCCCCCTCCTCTTACCCCACCCTACCCTTACCCCACCCTACCCTTACCCCACCCTACCCTTACCCCACCCTACCCTCACCCCACCCTCCCATCCACTCTTCAGAAGAATGAGGTTTCCCTTGAAGAGTCAACAAAGTCTGACACTTTGAGGCAAGACCAAGGTTTTCCCCCCTATTATCTAGGCTGAGCAAGGTATACCTTCAAAGAAAATGTGATCCTAGATGCCAGTTCAAGCACTAGGGATAATTCCTGGTCCCATTGCTAGTGGCCCCACAGACTGCCCAAGCCTCACAATTGTCCCCACAGTCAGTGGGCCTAGTTTGATTCTATGCAGGTTCCCCTGTTATCAGTCCAGAGTCAGTGAACTCTCACTAGCTCAGGTCAGCTGTTTTTGTGGGTATCATCATCATGGTCTTGACCCCTTTGCTCTTATTACTGATCTTCCCTCTCTTGAAATGCAAACCAAAACAACTCTGAGATACCATCTTACTCCAGTAAGAATGGCTAAGATTAAAAACACCAATAATAGCTTATGCTAGAAAGGATGCTGGTGGGAGTGCAAACTTGTACAGATACTTTGGAAATCAGTGTGGAGGTTTCTCAGAAAATTGGGAATCAATCTACCTCAAGATCCAGCAATACCACTCTTGGACATATACCCAAAGGATACACTCATACCACAAGGACATTTGCTCAGCTGTGATCATAGCAGCATTATTTGTAATAGCCAGAACCTGGTAACAACCTAGATGCCCCTCAACTAAAGAATGGATAAAGAAAATATGGTACATTTAAACAGTGGGGCATTTTCTTGATGATTTATTTGGGAATAGCCAGCCTACTGTGGGTGCTGTCACCCCTGGGAAGGTGGTTTGGACTTAGAAAGCAAGCTAAGCAAGCCAGTAAGCAGTGGTCCTCCATGGTCTCTGCTTTAGTTCCTGCCTTGAGTTGCTTTCTTGGCTTCCCTTGATGCTGGAATATAAACTATGAATTGAAGTAAATCCTCTTCTTTCCCAAGTTGCTTTAGTCATGGTGTTTGTCACAGCATCAGAAAGCAAACTAGGACACTGAGAAACTATCCTTTTGTTACCTCGATTTCTTCAGCTAAAATAGTAAGAATACCTGTCTCATAAATCTTCTCCTGGATCAATCAATATATACATAAAACTGAGAATAGTATCATGACAAAATCTTACAATCGGCCTACTAAAAATAGTGTAACCGCACTGACATAGTGAAAGCTGTATCTTCTACATTAAAAAATCTTTTAAAAGATTTATTTTTTTTATGTTTCAGTGTTTTCTCTTGTGCTCTTGAAGTTCAGAAGAGAATGGCTGATCCCCTGGAATTGGAGTTAGTTGTGAGCCACCGTGTAGGTGCTAGGAACCGAACCCAGGTCTCTCCTGAGCAATATGTGCTCTTAACTGCTAAGCTACCTCTCCAGTCCTCTTCTACATTTTAACACAACTTTTTTTCAGAAAAAATGTATGCATATTGTGTATAATGCACATATATGTAATTATTTATTTTTAGGTAAATCTCCCAATGTTGCTCAACCTGGTCTTGAACTTGAAATCTGTCTGTCTCCTCTAGAGTAGGTGAGCTTACAGGCTTGTACTACTATCTCTGGCCATTCAACTTTAATTATATATCATATTACTGCAAGATATTCTAATGTCACCTTCACTTTTTGTGTAGCATATAATGTTGGTATTTGTTGGCATGCACTTTCTTCCTTCTTTCAAGTTTAGAAAAGCCATGGTTGTGTCTTAGGGTTTACTTCTTACTTGTGTGAGTCAGAGAAGTAATCATGAAGTACTCCTCTTTGCCAGTGACTGAATTTAGAGTGTACATGTAACCCCATTATGGCAATGAGATAATGGGGTGTGCGTGTTGGGAAGCTTCTGGGAAAGATTTTCTTTTTATTAAGACTGTGTTTTTCTTTAAATAAATTTCTATTTATGATGATGATGATGCTGATGTGTGTGTGTGTTTGCTACAACATTTGTGTAATGGTCAGAGAAAGCCTTTGTAGAATAGGGTTTTTTCCTTTTACCTTTACATAGATTCTAGGGTTTGAACTAAGACCATCAAGTTCTAAGAGATACACCTGTACCTGCTTCTGCCTCCCAAGTGCTGGGATTAAGGTGAATGCCACCATGCCTAACCTCTATCCAGATTTTAGATTACTTGATTGATGTGGAGCCACAGTCCTCTGCTAGATTTATAAATTTAATTTGCAGAATTCCAGGTTTCCCCCTGTGAATGTGAAGGTGTGTCATTTCTGTCTCATTAGAAAGAGCTGGAACTAAATTTGTGAAGTCTTCATTTTCATAGCATTCTTTTTTCTTTTCAATTTAGGAAGCAGAGACTCAATATGAAGAGCAGATTGCTAAAATTATTATGGAGATACAGGAACTGAAATGGCAAAAGGTAAGTATTCCCCTCTCAGATTATCATCTTCAGCATCAATTTAAAACACATTCCAGGGGCTGGAGAGATGGCTCAATGATCAAGACCACCTGCTTCTCTCGCAGAGGACCTGTGTTCTTTCCCCAGTACCCAGTAGAGCTTGTAATCATCCAGTCCCAGGGTGTCTAATACCTTTTTCTGGTTTCTTCAGGTTCCAGACATGAACATAGTATATATACATACATGTAGGCAAAAACATTTATATACATAAAATAAATCTTATACTCTAACATTTACTACAACATTTTTAAATTTCTCACATATATTTAGAGATAGTGTAGAATTTGAAATATAGGCTCATGACAGTTCCCATATATTTGTGGCTTCAGAATTTTTAAGCTTTCTAATATAACACCGAAGACAATTCTATTGAAAACTTCTGTTTGCATCTAACAAATATTAAAGGGAATGAGTGTTTCTGAAGGTGCTGAAAGCTCAGGGCTAGGACATGTTTTTGTAGGGTGATATATCATGTACCCAAATAGAAAATGTATGAGCTGTGTTTTTATCTGTAATCTTATCTGCATTAAAACATCCGCCGTAACGGTTCTTATGTCTTATCCATCAAAATAAAGTTAACACCTAAAGAGCAAAGATGAAGTTGATGTTGCCTCTTCTTAGGGTTAATATCTCAGATTAACAATCAAATGACAGAGTTTAAATCTGACTAGAAATTAGGGGACATTTGAAGGTAAGACTGGCCTACATGGTGGTACAAAATATGGAAGTAACCAGGGCAGGATTATGTAAGGGACAGATCTACCGTCCTGTCCATGGAGAGAGAAAACAGGTGAGTACTAAGTGCAAATTGAACTATGAGTAGGTTTTTAAATGTAAGTTGTGCTTGGCTTCTGAGTTTGTTTGAGACTGAGTCTTGCAGTATCCAGTCTGATCTTGAACATCTGTGCTCAAGTGATCTTTTCACCTCAGCTTTCTAAATAGCTGGGATTACAGGTATTTTCAGCTGCACCTGGCTATATCTTTTAGGATATCGGGAGAATCAACAGTATTAAATTCAGAATAGGAGGAGCTGGAAAGGTGGCTCAGCAGTTATGAGCACTGACTGCTCTTTTAGAGAACTCAGGTTCAATTCCCAGTAACCACATGGTAGCTGACAACTGTTTTGTAACTCCGGTTACAAACAAGCGATCCAGTGCCCTCTTCTGGCCTCCACAGGTACTAGGCATGCAAGTGGTACACAGGTATACACGCAGGCAAAAAACTCAAACACATAAAAAAAAATTAAAAGTAATTCAGAAAATTAAAAAAGTTAATGTAATTCTTTTAAAAAATACAAAGAGCACGTTTGAGAGCACTTAGGCTGATTCCAAGGCTTGTATAAACATAGAGGAATAGCTGGAAAGTATTAGAGGAAAAAAGGAGAATGATGTTGTGGTACTTTGATCCTTAGACATATTATAAATCTATAAAATATAAAATAGGGTTACTAGAATGGCTCAGCTGGTAAAGGCACTTACTGCCAAGCCTGATGCTTGAGTTCAATCTAACCACTCCCCAGCCTGTGACCTTCACACATGTGTGCATACATACATGCTTGCATGTGCATGTGTGTGCACGCATGCACACACACACAAATTTAAAAAGTTAAAATAGTTTTGTTGTATATATGAATGTATATTCAGCACACGTATCGTAATACAACCCAGAAATAGAGCCAAATACAAATGGTAATTTAATTAATGATAGAAATAGCTTTCAAGTTAACAAGGATGAATAGATTTTTTTTGACCTTTCAAAATTCTTTATTTATTCCATCAAATCAATTTTTTCAGCCTACTTTGATTAAATGAAATAAAGGAAACTATGAAAATACAAGGGATGACTATATTAGTTTTAATATAAAGATATCATTTATAAAGGCAAATGTAAAATAATAAAATAATAAAATATTTGAGACTTGGAACAAAGATAAATGAGTTTTACAATTAGAACACAAATCAGGCACTCCACATATTATGCTAACCCTAGTGCTTAAGGTGACTGGGTAATTTGAAATAAATTATTTCTACAGAAATCTTTTGACACTTAATAAAGCAGAGATTTGCAACTACTAAAGAATCTCAGAATGTACAGCAAAAAGTACAACAAGTGTTTCAGAAGCATTTTAATCATAATAATACACACTATACTACCAAGTATGGGTGCTACAACAATAGAACTTGAAACAATTTTGCTTAATTATAGCATCCTTAACTTGCTCCTAAGTTTATATCTTCTGACCCATGTTCACATCTACAAGCATATTCGATTACTCTCATCCTGTTCATTCTATCCATGTGATTTTATTGTTTTTTTATTTAGTGTTTTATTTAGCATTTAAAGACTCCTTTTTCCCTTTATCTGGATGCTTACTCCTCAGATATTGCAATTATTGATTGTTTTTTTTTTCCAGTTAGACTTGTTTATTCAAGTATCCGAAAACACTCTTTCCACTTCCTCCCCTCCTCCCAATACCCTCCCGCTCCCCCCACTCCCTCTCCTCCTCCCTCACCATTCCCAAGAGCAGTCAGGGTTTCCTCCCCTGTGGGAAATCCAAGTTCCTTCCCCCTCCCTCTGGTCCAGGAAGGTGAGCATCCAAACAGGCCAGGATCCCAAAAAGCCAGTCCATGCAGACGAAAAAAGACCCAGTGCCATTGTCATTGGCTTCTCAGTCTTCATTTGGACCTTGGGGGCTCAGTCAGCCCCCATGTCAGCCACATTCAGAGAATCCGGTTTGATCACATGCTCGTTCAGTCCCAGTCCAGCTGGCCTTGGTGAGCTCTCATTCCATCAGTCCCCTTGTATCTGTGGGTGAACGCACCCTTCGCGGTCCTGACTTCCAGTGCTCCAATGTGGGTCTCCATCTCTATCTCCATCCATCGTCGGATGAAGGCCCCCTCTGATTTTGCTTTCCTTGCTCACGATCTCCCTCCCTCTGCTTCTCATTTGGACCTAGGGAGTTAAGTCCAGTGTTCCAATATGTGTCTCTGTCTCTATCTCCATCCATCGCCATATGAAGGTTCTGTGGTGACATGCAAAATATTCATCAGTATGGTTATGGGCCAAGGCCAGTTCAGGCACCCTCTCCTCTGTTGCCCAGAGTACAATCTGGGGACCTTTCCTTGGGCCTGGAAACCCCTCCAGAATCAAGTCTCTTGCAAACCCTAAAATGGCTCCCTTAGTTGAGATATAAACTTCCCTGCTCTCATAACCATTCTTCCTCCCTCCCCTCCTCCCATTCCCCCAAGCCATCCCCAATCCTCCCCCTCTCCCCTCTCCCTAACCAACTCCCCTTACTTCCACCTCCCCACCCCTCCCCGTGCACCCAAGTTTGCCAGGCAATCTTGCCTACTAAGAATAGATTATTTAATAAATAGTATTGAAGCTGGGTTTCAGTGGAAGAAAAGTAGAGCCAGATTCATGTAGTACTTTATAGACTTGTATAAATAAGAAACTGTCCACACTGTTAGCCGTGTGAAAATGATTGTGCTGTGTTAATCAGAATGTCATCAAACAACCTGTTAAAAAATAGCCGTATTATAACTCATTGTAGTTTGAACATTTTGTAATCTCAAGGTTTCAAAAGAGGCACATCAGGATGAGAATATAGAGAGGGTTTCTGGGTTTAGGCTCAAATGCCTTTATGTGAATAATTTTAAGTTGGAGGGTTGATTGGAATTGAAAAATTTGTGATGTAATGTTTTAAGATAAGTCAAGATAACAACATGAGGATCTTGACGCTACTTTTGAGAATGAAGCATTTTTTAAAATAAACTAGGTGTTTTACCCAAGTAAACAAGTACTTTAAAGTTTCTGGTCCAAAACAGAAATTACTAGACACAGTTTTCTTCCACAAACAAAAGAGTGCTGATGCTGGTGTTCTCAGACCTCTTAGTTCTGAGTGTTCTTCTTTCAGTTTTCAGTCCTCCTTCCTTTCTTCATCCTGACCTGGAGAGGAGACCATTTTTATTTAGAATGTAATAAATCAAATCTACACTGTTTTATGAAGTCATGGTAGCTTGTATGATTGGTCCTGGCAATGACTGTTTATAATATATATTATATTATATATTTCCTGTCTTTTTTATTATTGGTCCATTAGATAGGACAGTAGTTATAAAACAGTCCTATATTTTAACATGCCAACATGGAAAAATGCAAGGAAAAAAGATTATATTCATCATACGTATTGTAATACAATTAATTAAATTATCCTAAATTAATAGCTAAGAACACCAATTTAAACCACAAGAACAGAAACTGTCTCTAAGTCACAAATTCAGTCCATTATTCGACTCATCTCACAGGTGGCCGAGAATTCGGAAAGCAGTATTGAGGCTAACGATTGGAGATATCATTTAAGAAATAGTATGCATTTACTTATTTAAGGTTCTGGACTGCCAACAAAGAGGAAATAAAATATTTAGCCATGTATAAGGAGTTAAAACCCTCATAAAGCACTGCAGTTGATGACTCTGATGACCTAGATTAGGAGACCACTTGCTTTTTATTTACAGAGCCATATGGTAAATATTTCAGACTTTGTAGATCAGATAGTCTTCCATCACAGCTATCTAACAGCCATGGGCAGCCAGCCCTTAGATGAGTAACTATGTTATTCTTTTTGGGGGGTTTTCTTTGCAACTATTTAAAAATGTAAAAGCAATTCTTTACTTACAGGTCCTATAAGACAGGTAGTTGATCAAATCTGGCCTGTAGATCCTAGTTTCTTTTTTATTTTATTTTTTTTTTAGGAGGTCTCACTTTATAGACCAGGCTGACCTGGAACTCACAGATTCACCTTCTGCCTATGCTCTCCGAGTGCTGGAATTAGAGGCGTGTGCCACTATCCCAGGCAGACACTAGTTTCTTGACTCCTGATCTAGATCTAACTCTGTAGGCGCAGGAATAAAGGCCGTCTGTATTATGTATTTGCCTTACTGACACATTTCCTTTGATTGGGAACTGTTTTGTTTTATTTTTCTAAGACAATCTGTTTCTACAGTTTTCTTAGAATTTTCTAGTCTTAAATTTCTTGGTAGCATAGAAATCTAGGAATTGGAGAATGAAACCTAATATCTGTTCATTTAGGAGATCCAAAGATCTATGCCCTGGAATTTAGATATTGTGCTGAAAGCCAAAGTAACTGATACAATTTTTTCAAACATGGTTTTCAAATATTTCATTTCTTTGGAGTCATTTTCAGAAGACATCTTTGAGTTTTAAGTCATGTAAAAGAAATGTGCTATTCAGTATTGATATGATTTTGAAACACAAATTATATATATATGTATATATATGTCTATATATATACATATATATATGTATATATATGTCTATATAGACATATATATATGTATATATATGTCTATATATACATATATATGTATATATATATCCATCCTAGTACTTTACTTGGTCTGATTGAAGTAGGGAAATACCTCAAATCGGAGGGGAAAATAGCCAGTTTTATAGGGTAATGTCTAACAAGTTTGTGTGGTGAAAGTCAACGACCATAGAGCACGTGAACCTCACGGTGTAAGAAGCTGGAGACAGTGGGAAAGCATAAGTAGCACTGACATGCTATTGGCTGTTTTTCCATAAGACTGCAGA
This sequence comes from Myodes glareolus, assembly GCF_982192425.1. NCBI lineage: Eukaryota > Metazoa > Chordata > Mammalia > Rodentia > Cricetidae > Myodes > Myodes glareolus. The sequence continues at coordinate 74,072,663 of NC_142035.1, read as the reverse complement.
TGATGGAGACAGTGAGTTTCTGAATGAGGGGCAAGGGTTTACAAGGATTTCTGAGTGCTCTGTTACTAGAGAGCCTGTTTAGAAATACAACATCAAGATATTCTTTTTACTTTCACAATGGTACCTCCATGGCAATACATTTTAGTCCATTCTGGGAAGAAGTAGGCAATGATGAGAACATAGTCAGAACCCATCATAGGAAGTCCATTTACAGGAACTGAGGTTAGGATTTACAAGAATGACAGTTTAATCAGGAGGGCTCTGCTGACACAGGAAGCATCAGCAGGGACAGCCTCAGCAATCTTAGTAAAACTTTTGTTGGTGCTATAACTGAGTTTGTTTTCAGGCAGTCCTTATTCTGATGGGGAATTTCATGTAAATGGTTTTAAGAGATCCCATTAAGGTCCTCTGGTGCCACCAAGTGTTTGTCCTTAAAGTATCCTGAAAGAGACTTCTTGGTGTAATTTACAACCACACTTTCTTTATAGCATGAAACCAGTTGTGAGCATTACAAATAGCCTTTAAAAATCTCTCAAAAGATTTGGCTTTGGGGTATTACAGAGCCCAGGATCATGTTATCAGTGAAGATTAGCTAGGGCATTTGCTTTCTGCTTTCGGTTATCCTTTCTAGTGCATATGTCCCCTCAGGAAGCCTTAGAACACTGGAATGATTGACTTTACAACTTAGATCCCTGCTGAAGTTCTGAATCTAAAACCTCCTTGTTTCTATAGTATTCTGAAATCATGGCTGTCTACAGAAGCACACCTGGTGATAATGTTAACTCACTTCTCTCTTGATAATTGGCAAGCTTTGCTGAGTAAGATAAGTTCTGCCATCTTGGTTAATTTACCTCTGTTAAGGAATCATAATATAGAGGTCAGTGGAGACTGTTGTAGCATGCCTGATAGTTCTCCTATTTCCCATTAGAAAACTTAGCTATAAACAAATAAGATTAAACCTAGATTTAATTTAGGGAGACTGCCTGTCTTAGTTAGGGTTTCTGTCGTTATGAAGAGATATCATGACCATGGCAACTCTTATAAAAAACATTTAATTGGAGTGGCTTACATTTTCAGAGGTTTAGTTCATTATCATCATAGTGGACATGGCAGCATGCAGGCAGACATGATGCTGGAGAAGGAACTACATCTTGATCCTGCAGGCAATAGGATGTGGTCTGGGATACTGGGCATGGCTTTAGCATATATGAGACCTTAAAGCCTACCCCCACAGTGACACACTTCCTGCAACAAGGCCATACCTCCTAATAGTGCTACTCCCTATGAGCTTATGGGGCTCAGTTACATTCCAATTACCACAGTACCTAGCTGATACGTTTGTATCATAGTCTTGCTTGTCTAGATTGTCTGGATTTCTCCTTTGAATTATAAGGACTAACAAATCTTTTAAAAAGTTTAGCCCTGCATAGCCCTGACTAGCCTGGAACTTGCTGTGTATGCCAGGCTGGCCTGGAACTCACAGAGTTACTTGCTTCTGCTTTCTGAGTGCTAGGTGTACATACCACCAAACTTGGCTGATCATTTTTCATTTAAAACTATATTACATCTAAATCCTAAAATACACACTATATATAAATAAATGCCAGTGTGTATTTATGTATGAATATAAAAATGAATAATATGTAAAAATAGAATAAATATTCTGTGTGTGTTGTGGAAAACTGTCCTCCAGGCATGGCTGTTGCTGTCTTGAAATCAGAACCATGTGGCAACTGCATGAGATTCTCACACAAGTTGACCCACTGGTGAGAGATCACATGCCAACTGCTGATATACCCATGAGAAGGAGGTTCTGACTTACCATTTCTTACAGATGGGTTGTGGTGAGGTGTAAGGAAAAGAGAGTACAAATTGTATCTGTGTTAAATATCTCCCTTTGACATTTAAAAATTTGAGACCCATGAAAAGAATTTAACAATGAAGAAATGGAAAGTAATGTAAAGATGAAATCAAGGGAACAAGGCATAAGGGCAATGGTGTGTGATGTCCACGGTTCACTAGGCTGGTTAGGACTGTGTTTTCCTGAGAGTTGAGAAGGAGGAACCCTGGTTCTAGCATGGGTGTGTGGGAGTGTTTGTGGTCTTGCTAAACTCCATAGTGAGTTGTATTATCTTAAAGAGGCTCTGGTCCATCTGGGTGACTTAGATTGGCATATAAATTGGATTTGTAAAGTACAGAAGTGATCAAGAGGGTATGAGGAAAAAAATAGAAAAAGGGACAAGATTTGTATCAAGACAAAGTATTTAGGAAAAAAATAACAACAAAACAAATTCAGCGCTTTTAGGCTCTGAACTCCAGAAAAGCAGCAGTATTCTTAACCATTGAACCATCTCTGTAGCTCCTTAACTTTGAAATAAATAGAATAGAAAATACTTCACATTAAATATTGAACCTAAAGAATCAGACATATAACATTCACCTGACATGGGGGGAGATGAGAAATGGGATCATATAAATGCAATAAAAAAAAGTGCCTGGGGACTAGGAAAAATGGCCTCCTGGGTAAAGTGTTTGCTGTACAAGCATGAAGAACTGAGTTTGGATTTTCAGAACCCATTTAAAAGCCAAATGAGATAGTGTAAATTCCATTGCTCCTACGGTGAAATGGGGAGGTGGAGACTGGTCAATTCCTAGAAACTTGATTCCCAGTTAGCCTGAAGTACAAAGCAGTGAGTAAGAAACCCAGTATTAAATAAGGTGGACCAACACACCTGAGCTGTTTTTGACCTCTACACTTGCCTTTTTGGCACATGCATAGACAGAAGTTTCTGTCCTGCCCAGCCCCTCAGCAATTCAGCTCCAAAGAAACACACAAAGGATTATATTAACTATAGTCTGTTTGACCTATTAGCTCAGGCTTATTACTAACTAACTTTTACAACTTAAATTAACCCATAATTCTTGTCTGTGTTTAGCCACATGGCTTGGTACCCTTTCTCAGTAAAGCATTCTCCTTTTGCTTCCTCTGCATCTGGCTGTGACTGCATCTCTGCCTTTCCTCTTCCCAGAATTCTCCCAGTCTGGTTGCCTCACCTATAGTTCCTGCCTGGCTATTGGTCAGTCAGTGTTTTATTAAACCAATACAAGTGACAAATCTATACAGTGTACAAGAGCATTTTCCCACAGAATACATACAGACTTGAACTCACAACACACATAAAGATAAGAGAAAAAAGTGAATTTTTTTGCTGTACTTTGGTTTTACAAAAAATAATTTGGTCAACTTAAAGAAGTAAATGTTGGCTGGGCAGTGGTGGCGCATGCCTTTAATCCCAGCACTGGAGAGGCAGAGGCAGGCAGATCTCTGTGAGTTTGAGGCCAACCTGAACTATAAGAGCTAGTTCCAGGACAGGCTCACAAGCTACAGAGAAACCCTGTCTCAAAAAAAAAAGTAAAGGTCATTGACCATATATACTTAGATAATAAATTGACTTCTCTGGAAATTCCAACCCCAAGATTACAATTCTTCTTGTATACTAAGGCTGCTAATTTCAATTTAGTTAGAATTCCTCCCTCCCTCCCTCCTTTTGTCTCTCCCTCCCTTCTTCTTTCTTTCTTCCTTCTTTTTGTTCTTTCTTGACAACTTAGGCTAACGGACTATGGAACCATGGTGGGCCTTGGATTTCTAATCTTCACCTTCTATATGCTATGACAACAGGTGCGCCTCATCACATCTGGCTTGGCATTGAAGAAAGTTTGAAGCCAGCTGTGTCTAGAGTCTAAATTTTTAAAATTATTTTATATATTTTTCTCTGCTCCCCTCCTATCTTATTTCCTCCCCTTCTGCCCTCTCCCTTGATCCCCATGCTCCCAATTTACTCAGGAGATCTTATCTTTTTTCTACTTCCCATATAGATTAGATCCATGACTCTTAGGGTCCTCTTTGTTGTCTAGGTTCTCTGAGATTGTGATTTTTAGACAGGTCTTTCTTTGCTTTATGTCTAAAAATCACTTATGAGGGAATACATATGATATTTGCCTTTCTGGGTCTGAGTTACCTCACTCAATATGATGTTTTCCGGATCCCATTTGCCCACAAATGTCAAGCTGTCTTTATTTTTTTTCTGCTGTGTAGCACTCCATTGTGTAAATGTACCACATTTTCCTTATCCACTCTTTGGTCAAGGGTCATTTAGGTTGTTTCCAGGTTCTGGCTATGACAAATAATGCTGCTATGAACATAGTTGAGTACATGTGCTTGTGGTATGATTGAGCATCCTTTGGGTATATACCCAAAAGTGGTATTGCTGGGTCTTGAGGGAGGTAGAGTCCAAAATTTTAAAAAGCAATGTGTTTTTTATTATGAATAAGCAAATGAAAGCAAAATTTATGTATAATTTTATCACCAAAAGATAATGAAATTAAAGTCATATTTCAAGGTAACAAATAAAAATAAATGTGCTTTAAAATATTTTCATATTGATTATTTTTATATGATGTTTTGTCTTTGTGTATGTATATGTATATCATGGGCATGTCTGGTGCCCACATAAGTCAGAAGAGGGTATCCAATTCCCTGAGAAATGGAATTACCAATGATTTGAGCTACCATGTGGATGCTGAGCATGAGTCTTCTGTAAGAATAGCAGTGCTCTTAACCTCTGAGCCATCTCCCCAGCTGCCTGTGCTTAACTTATTTTAACTGTAAACCTATTGAGTTTTAAAGTCAGAAAACTTACCAAACTTTGTTTTAACTTCTCATAATGTTTTTTTTCTTTTCTCATACTTTTAAAAACAGGAGACTCTTCAGAATCAAAAGGAGGCGTTAATAAAGCAACATAAAGAAGCAATGGGAGTTTTTAAAAATCAGGTGATTTTCATGATGGACTAACTACAGTTGAAAATTGTGTATTTTTTCTCTTTGCAGTGAATATTATGATAAACTATTCTCTGCACACACAGAAAACAAAAAATAATTTTTTTACTTATAATTCATGCTAGTGTAGAGAAATTTGGAAAAAATGTTTTCTTGGTGATATAGATGTATCTATCCTTAATAATTTTGATATGTGCTCATTCATCCTCTTTCTTTTATAAAAGTATGCTTTTATAAAAGTATTGTCATACCTTTCCCATACAGCTCCTTTACGAAGTCGATCTATTGAACCATGCATAGTGCTTGGGTCAATTCACCAGTAATTAAAAATATTAAGAGGAATATGTGAAACCAGGCCTGGTGGCACATGCTTTTAATCCTAGCACTTAGGAGGCAGAAGCAGATGGATTTCTGTGAGTTCAAGGTCAGCCTAGTCTATATTTTGAGTTTCTCAGGCCAGCTGGATTAGGAATATATAGAGAGGCTTTATCTCAACACAACAAAACAAAACCAAAAAGCGAATAGCAACAACAACAATACCCCAAAAGAAAGAGGATATGAAGGAGGGAGAGAAGAGGTTATCTTTTTGCTATCTGCTGAAATCTCCGTGAATAACAGCTACCAGTAATTGAAAAATAAAGAAAATAAAACTAAAACATTTTAAAGTAATGAAAGCTATGCCTTCATTAATTTAATTTTATCATCTTTGACTTTCTCAGATTCATTTCTGCTTACTGGAAAATGTTAGCTTAGATTTTCATTGGCATTAATTCTACTTAGCAAAAAAAAATGCTTCCTGTAAAACAGGAACAACAAAAGAAAATATTAGCTGAGGAAAATACACTCAGAAAATACAATACCTTCTAGAATGTTGTCTTTATATCCTACTGTTAAACCTGTGTTGAGGTTAGTGATAATTTATGTCTTGGGATGAATTGTGTTAAACAAGGCAAACTTTCTTTTACTTTGAAATAAGTCTAACCAATGCTGTAAGAGTTTTAACTGAAGGGTTAGGAAGCAGAAGTGTAACACAGTGTTCTGGACTGCAAAGTCTGAGTCTTTGCTGTCACAAGACACCGAGCACAACAGAAGGTCCTGGTACCTTCAGGAGACATCTTCAGATTCTCACATTTGTTTATTTTATAGTACTAGAGCTCAAACACAGGGCCTTTCACATGGTTGGAAAGTTCTTTATCACTGTGCTGCATTCACAGCCCATGTTTATTTTTAAGTAAAGAACCATTGAATGCAAATGAAGAGTGTGGGAGAGATAGAGATGTCTCAAAGAAAAAGTATTGACAATTTTGTTAAAGTCCTTAATGCTGCTTAGGATATTTTATTTTTTTCTTTGGCATATTCGCTTTCAGCTTGCTGTTTTAGAGTGACATTTTTAAAATAATAAAAGTCATTTTTATTTCATTATCATAAGTATTTAATCAAACTCAGAATGTAAGTATTCCTCATGCAAATATAAATGCTGTGATTTCATATACTTATATCTTTAGAAAATGATACATGATATTAAATAGCAAATATTCAGACATTTAAGATTTCTGGAGGGTTAAACCAAACTTCAAGGGAATTATTGATATTTAAATGTGATTTAGTTATTTATGTGCTTTAGTGATTGCCTTTCCTTCTCTTCCATATAGTTATGTTTTCTGAATGTGAGAATATGTTCAAATTGTAAAAATTCACTATAGAAGTATAAAACTCTTTCATATCCTTCCTGATGGGCAGAAATCACTAGCTTACTCACCTGTATTTTAATTTTAAAACTTACCAGCTGCAAATGAAGATGTATGCCTTGGAAGAAGAAAAGGTAGCTATTAATTTTAAGATATAGTTAAATGAATTTAGCATCACTATTCACTATAATAGAAATGGGTGTCAGTAATAAAATAATGGAGAATATTGGTTGATTAAAATCTCATAAGCAGAAAAAACCTCAGGTCATCATGTTACTTGGCCTTTATGATTTTCAGATTGAGAATATTCAGGCCTAACAGATGGGATCACTTTACATGGTAAAACTGGGGCTAGAATTCAGGCTTCTTCAGCTCCCAAAGGAATTGTGCTTCCTTCTGCTGGAGTGCTTCCTTCTAGGGGTCATTTCATGCTCTAGTGCAGTGGTTCTCAACATGTAGGTCATGACCTCTTTGGGGGGGTCACATATCAGATATCCTGCATATCAGATATTTACTGATTTATAACAGTAGCAAAATTACAGTTATGAAGTAGCAATGAAAATAATTTTATGGTTGGGGGTTACCACTACATGAGGAACTGTACTAAAGGGTCACAGAATTAGTAAGGCTGAGAACCACTGCTCCAGTGCCTTTCCAGTGTGAGCAACTGCTTTCAGTATAAACTCTTGAGATGATTTATATCTGGTTGCCAGCTAATTTAGAGAAGAGACATGATTTCTAAAAAAATCAAGAAACTTAGCTCGCACTAAATATTTTTTAATGCTAACAATTAACATGTATTATGTTAAGTATGTCAATGGACATAGAATTTACAATATTAATTTATATAAATATTCTAAAGCAAGAGACTTTTAAGGAAAATCTCCCTTTATATTTGTAATATAGATTCACCTATATCTTATTAATTAGAATATATTTGCCCCTCTGCATTCACAATTTTGTATACATGGTTTAACGACACTAATTAAAAATACTAGTTAAGAAAAATTGCTTCTGTGCTGGATACACAGATTTTATTCATGACATCATTTCATAACCAGTGTTTTACAACAACTATTTTTATATAATTTATGTTGTTTTAAGTATTATAACTAATCTGGTGATAATTTGAAGTATATAAGAGAATATGTGTAGGTTATGTGCAAACACTATACCATTTTATATAAACAGGTTGAGCATCCTTAGATTTTGGTATTTATAGAAGGTCTCTTAGACTCAGTTCCTTGTAAATTCTGAGACATGATTGTATGTTCTATGTAAAAATTTAATAATTATATAGTGTTTATAAGCTTGCTTAAGTGTTCTTATAAATTAAATTATCATAGTTAAAACATTTTATTTTTTGATAATATAATTATATAAAGGTTATTGCAGTGTTTTGATGTTTAAAGGCTATTGTAAGTATACTTTGTCATGTAGATATTTGTTTAAAGTCTATGAAATATTAGGTTTAATTACAGGTTTTGGTTCTTGAGTTCTATTTTCTCTTTTTATATTTATTCTAAAAATAAAATATTGGAGTGTGACTTTTTTTCCTTAAAGGGAAAATACAAACTTGCTAAAGAAATCAAAGAAAAAGAAATTGAAGGATTGAAGGAAACATTAAAAACATTGCAGGTAAAGTAACTTACTGTTTAAAAACCAATTTTCTATTAGCATGTGTTAATGAAACACCATGCAGCATGGCTAACAAAGTTAATAATAGTTTTATTGCATTATAATTTAATCAATACTTTTGCTTGTGTACCATAATTTGAAATTTTAATTTTTGTTTGAAAATATTATAGTATATTAAATAGTATATGCAGATATTAAGTCGAATACACATATACATATAGTATATGTATATTAAAGAAGCCTTCATTGTTTGTTACTGCAATGTAGGTGACTTACTGTTTTATTGCTGTGACGAGACACCATGATCAAGGCAGCTCTTATAAATGAAATTATTTAATTGGAGATTTGCTTACAGTTTTAGAAGTTAGTCCATTGTTATCATGGTGGAGAGCATGGTAGCACACAAGCAGACATAGTGTAAGAGAAGTAACTGGGAGTTCTGCATCCTGATCCAAAGGCAGAGAGAGTAGGACTGGATCTGGCTTGGGCTTTTGAAAAGCCCACTCCCAGTGACACACTTCCTCTAACAAAGCCACATCTACTCTAACAAGGCCACATCTCTTAATCGTTCTCAAATAGCACCACCCCTCGTGACTAAGCATTTGAGTCTGTGAGGCCTATTCTTATTCAAACGGCCACAATAGGTAAATAGCTATAGTTTTTAACATTTCATGTGTGAGGAAAACAAGTCTTATATGTTGCAATTTATCTGTGGTCCTTAAAAGTTAATAAATATTCTAGCACTTGGGAGACAGAGAAAGGCAGATGTCTGGGTTCAAGGCCAGTCTACATAGTGAGTTTTAGGATAGCTGTGGTTACATAAGGGAGAGACCCTCTCTCAAAAACCAAAAACAAAATTCTGGCCTTAACTGGATATTTGCTGCATGTTGCAAGTATTCCATCCAATTCTGAAAGGAAAAGTATCCTGGTCGTAGGAAACCAGGCTGTACCTATAGCTGTGTTCTGGTGGGGATGGTTTCCCCATAGGAATGTAGTTCTCCCAGGGAGCTGTTACAGCTCAAGCTCTCCTTGCCTCTGCTAAGGGGAGTTTCCCCTCAGAGTTGCCTGTTGTCTGTGCTCCAGTGGAAGTTGTTACTTATCTGCTTGACTCTGTTAAGCGAGATGCCCTCCCGTAGCAGAAATGTAGCAGTTTTCTTCTGCTCTGGCAAAATGAAAAGTTGTTACTTCTCTGCCCCACTCCAGTCTGGGGAAAGAAGGTCTTCAACCAAAACTAATTCAAGAGATTTATGGGAGGGAGAAAGTCAAGACTGTGGCTGCCTCTGCCTCAGTGGAAGTAGGCAGCTCCCAACTGAGCAGTACAGGCTTATATAGGGCTTCTTAGGGGCGGAGTTTGTCTAGGGTGTGAAGATTTATTTTCTAGGTGGGAATTGGTCGGATTTCAATCCCTGAGTTTGGACAAGCTCAGAGATTGACTGGATTTTGTTATCAATTATTGACTGGTTTGTCTGCTCAAGGATTGGTTGGTTTTTATGCTGAGGCAGAAGACCTCAGTTCAGGGGCAGTGTGTCTCCTTGACTCTGGTTTTAGGGTCAAAGTATGTTTCTTTAACTGGTTTTTGTTTCAGATCAGGATGTTTCTTTGACTGGCCCTTTTACCATACACATTGTGGAGCTCATAGTCAAGGGCTTCTAACCATTGAATTCGAAAACAAATAGAAACAGAAAACCATACACCCCAAAAAGAAAGAAACAGAGAAAATATTTTTGTTGTGATAGATTATTTGAATTTTCCTTTTTCTTTATAATCATAGTACCCAGTTGATTTCAAATGAGAGACTTTCCTTAACAAAACAGTATGTCTAAAGGTCTAGATAATTTTGCTGATGTTTTTGTGGATTAATGGCTTATTGTATAATGTGGCAAGACACAGTTTTCTTGAACTTCAAGTTTCATTTAAGTAAAATGAAGAAGTTGAACTATATTATTATTTCTCAAACAAGATCATTTCTATAGAGTAATAAAGTATGTCCACTATCTACTCTGTATAATAGGAGTGAACCTGAAGAGTCAGTTTTATCGACTGTCCAGAAACATGAAGAGGAAGATGGGTTGAATGTGATTAAACTGGGTAGGAACTACAGAGATAGATGACCTCTATAGCTCTCTCTCATTATTTTCTCACTAACTTTATACTGTTCTTATAGACTATAGGACACTAATGACCCTGGCAGATATGAAGGCATATTTAGTAATTTGTTCTTTTTACTATTGAAGTTTAATGGTCTTAAGTCTCACCCAATCATGCTGATGAAAGAGAACAGAATTCTTGGAGCTGTGACTATGTGTATGTTTTGATCCATGAATATGTCTTAGCCATTTGAATGATGTCAGGAGGACAGAGGACATGTGACACAAAAGGTCTTCGAATAAAGGTGAAAAACATCCTCATCAACAAATGATACTGGAACAAGTGGGCATTGTGAAAAACTGACTCTAAACACAGACATACAGTTGACACAAAAATAACAAAATGGATCAGAGACCAAATTGTGAAAGACAAAACTATAGCAATTCTAGAAAACAATGTAAGAAAAAAAATCTAGGAGGGTTTGGCATTGGCTTTTGAGGCATGAGACCAAAGGAATGATCCATGCAGTGACTGGTAAACTGGGCTTCATGGAAATGAAAAGTTTCTGCTTTTCAAAAAGACTTTCAACATAGTGAAAGACAAGCTCCCGAGAGAAGACAATATTCACAGAAGGCACTCCTGATGCAGACTGCTCTCTATCACATCAAGTTTCCTCTTGAACCTAGTACAGGAAAACAAACAACTCAAATAAAATATATGCTGTAGATCTTAACACAAACCTTACCAAAGATACACAGACAGATGACATGTGCTCATATAAAAAGATGTTCCACATCATATACTATGAAGGAATTGCAAAGTAAAGTGTCAAAAATAACACTGTCCTTTAAAATTGAAATAACCAAAATCCAGATCACAGAAAAGCTGTGGAGACAATTTGGCTGTTTCTTACAAAATTAAATATTATTTGTTAAAAAGCGGAGGAAAAAAGTAAAAAAGAGCATGAAGCATGTTAATAGTGGAAACACCATGTGTGGTGCTGTAGTGCTGGGTACATATCATTATCCATTTGTCCAGATACATAGACTGTTCAAGAGTGAACCCTGTTATAATCTGTGGACTTTGAGTGATAATGTGTCATTTTAGGCTCACTAATTGTAACGGGCACATAATTTGTGTGTGGGAGGGGAGGAGAGGGGGAGGGAGGGAAGGAGGGAAAGAGATGTTAATAGTCAGGGAGGTTGCTCTTGTGTTAGGAGAGCAGGGAGTCTATGGGATATTTGTACTTTTCTCTCAGTTTTGCTATGAAACTGCATATATGTTTTTAAAATCTTGAAAAGAGACCTATAGCTCTCTAAGTGGAGTCATAATTTTTTTCACCCAAATATTTACCATCCTTCTAATTTTATATAATTGAAGGTATATATTTTTGTGATGTGAAATTAATGTTTTTGACCTTTTAAACTGTGATGACTTCAAGTTTTATCTTCCCCAATAATCTTCATCTTTTCTCCTTTCCATTTTAGTAGAAGATACATTTTGAATCTTTTCAGAGTGCCTTACGTGTCTTCGTACGCTCACACTCTTTATCTCTGTGAGCTTGCTGTGTTTTATGTTGTTTCTTTACATTTATCTTATAGTTCACTAATTTTTCAACTATGTTTTATTTGTCATATAACTTGTCCATTAAGTTTTTTATTTTATAACTGCATTTCTGTTTTATGGAAGTTCAATTTGGTACACTTTCAAATCTGCCTTTTTTATAGCGACTTATACTTTTCTCATGCTTTTTACTTTGTTTTTTACGTCTTTAATTGTATAAAATAATTTTATATCTTTGAGATTTTTATCTCTTATCTCTAATTATTGGGGGTCAAGTCTTCCTGTTTGCAGTGTCTGCCTGCTGAGTTTCCCCTTGGAGGTCTTTGTGTTTGATGTGGTTCATAAATTTTAATTTGCTAGCCCCTCTTCACAGGAAGTACATTTTCTGCTGAAATTATGTCATGTAACTTTTCTACAGAACTCATTTAGAATACTTCCTTTTTCCCCCGAATCTCAAAGTTTGAGTTATCATTCCCGGGTTGTGCACACATGCAGGAGATGGGTACTGAGCTTTGTATGCTTTATAAAACATGGTTAGGGTTTTCGTTTTTCATAGGATAACTTTTATTTTTGAACAAGTTTTAGTTTGAAACAAGGTTTTTTTGTGTTGGTATACTGAATGTCTTTGCAATTAGGAACAGCTCACTGACTTATATTTATTGCATATACTACTGGGCTACATTAGGATATTTTTCATATAAATATACAATGTTCTAGCCCATCTTCCCCATGCCCTCCCATTATTCATTCTTGTTCCCCTAGTTCCACATCTACTTTCATGTCATATATACACATGATTTTATGTATCTATGTAAAACCTATGAACCACAAATGAAAGAAAACCTGTATTTGTCTTTCTGAGACTTATTTGATTTACTTAATATGATCATCTCTAATTGTGCCTATTTTCCTGTAAACCACATAATTTATTTTTTATTTTTAGCTAAAAATTCCATTTTTATTATTTACCATATTTATTTACCCAGTCCTCTGCTAGTGAGTACCTGGATTCATTCCATACTTAGCTGTTAGGGATTGCTGCAGTAAATATTGGTGCACAAGCATCTCTGTCATATGTTGATGTGCTGGGCCCTATGGGAGATGCTGACTTCCATAGTATCTGGGCCGGTTTGCATTCACATCAATAGCATGTAAACGTTCCTGTTTGTGTACATCCTTGGGAACTTTTTTATTTTTTGAGACAGGGTCTCATTGTGTAACCCTGACTAGGTTGGAACTTGCTATGTACCAGGTGGTGGTCTTGAACTTACAGAGATCTGTTTCCCATTGTCTTCCGCTTGGATTAAAGGTGTACATCACCAAGCTTGGAATTGCTGTCTGAATGACTGTCATTCTGACTGGGTGGGATGATATACACTTAATTTGTGTTGTCTGAGAACTAGCAAGAGTGGACATTTTTTGATATTTGTACTTCATCTTTTGATAACTATTTGTTAATTTTATTAGCACATTTATTGGGTGGGTTATTTGATTTTTTGCTATTTAGTTTTTTGAATTCTTTTTAATTCTTTGAGAAAATCTCAAAGATTTTCTCTCATTCTGTAGGTTGTCTCTTAATTCAGTTAATTGTTTCCTTTGCTGTGGAGAAACGTTTTAGTTTTATAAGGTCCTAATTGTCAGTTAGTAGAGTTGAAGACTGGTTTTATGCTTTCGTAGGTACTGTGTTCAGGCAGTTGCATCCCGGTATTCTAGTCTGGGCTAAGGATTTAAATGTGCTAATTAGCCAGGTGAAAGTGGACCGCTTTATAAATACATGAGTAATTCTCAATCTTTTATATGCCACATTTTATTTATATAGTATTTATTTTATTTATACTTAGTTTGGATTTCAACTCTATTCAGAAACAGATACATATACTTTTGATTAAAATATATATAGTTTAATACATGTATATAATGAGTTTTAAACATTATGCAGTTTTAGTGTAATTTACACAGTTCTCAAGCAATAACTTTGCAGATGACAGCATCATGTCATAATGTCATACAAAATAAATGTATGTTTCCACTATTTGTATAAATGGCTGACTGGTTTCAATAAAATATGTTCCAGCATCGTCTCTGTTCACTCCTTGAACTAACTTAAATCAGAGCAATTCTTTATAACAACAATCAGCATATTTTCTTGAAGCTCCCTAATGAATTTGCAAAAATCTAACTCCTACCACAAATTACAAGGCTAACAATGATTGCATTCTGCCATTTCTGAAGTCATTTTTGGTTATTTTTCCCATTTACTTCCTTCTTTCCACATGAGCATTCTAGTTCATTGAATCAAAGATACAAAAAAAGTTATTGACTGTGTTAAGGGCTTTGAACTTGTTGAAATTTTCTTCCTTCTTTCTTAAGACTTTAATCACAAGTTGCTGACTCAGGAGGGCCTTTATTGACCATGCAATGAAATTACATTTCCTGATTGTTTTTCTTTAACTCCTATCAATATCTAATATACCATGTAGTTTAACTTACATACATTGCTTATGGCATATCTTCCTCAGAATAAAAGTGGGCAAGCATTTCCTGGGTCCATTGTTGTTACCCCCAGTACCTACATTCATGGGCTTTCCTTACAGGGTCCAAGCACTCAGTATTTACTGAAGAAGTGACTTACACATAACCTATTCTGTTGAGGATATGGCAGCTAGCTAAGGCATTTGTTTTGTAGTGAATGTGAAACAGTTATTTTATTTTTCTTAAAGTTTAACAAATCTAAGTTATTGAAGAAAATGAGAATTCATACATGACTGGTTAGAGTTTAGCTTGGTTATTCTGGAGGACTAAGTGACAATTTTGTAAAACAAAAATGAATCCAGTATGAGCTGGCCTGCAAGAAAACTATGAGAAAGCAGAGCGACACTCAGTTAAGGGAAGGCCAGAGATGAAGGGCTTCTGTCGCTGTCTGAAAGCAGAGAAACAGAATGACCATCCTCTACTAGACCTGGGGATTTGGAGATCTTGCAGCAGATGCAGAAAAAGGCAAATGAGAAAGACATGGGACCCCAGTAGTTCTGAGCCCTTCACCTGTGTGCCTGGCACCAGACTCACCACACACCTGCTTCCTTCTGTAATGGTCACAGGTGGCAGCACTGATGACATTCCCTTTGCCCCGAGTCGGCAGCGAGTCCCCTCAGGTAGCTTCTCTCCCTCTGGACCACTCCTGGGAGTGAGGAGCTGTAGTCCTTCCTTCCTAGTCCAAAGTATTAAAAGTAACTTTGTAATTTTTTTAAAAAGAACAAACCTTAGAAATTCTACTTTTTGAAATTTTTCTACTAAAATGACTAACTACAAAATTGAAATATAAGCACATTTCAGAATAATTCACATTGTTAAAAAGCTGAAAACTAGGTAAGCCTATAAACATGAGAGGGATTAGGTAAACTGGTGAAGTTAAACATTGGGCTACTGTGTTTTATATAGCCATTGTAAATTTTAAGAGTCCTACAGCCTGGGACATCTTTTGCCGTCATATCCCTCTAGCTCTTCTTTAAAGTACAGTTTACTAAAGCCAGAAGCACTAAAGTAGTCAGTACTCATGGAAGGTCGTGAGTTTTTTTTTTTTTTACTTAAAATAATTTTTATTCCTTTGTTTGTTTGTTCTTTAATATGTCCTTCAACAAACACTAGTGTGAAGTATCAAACGCTACCAGATGCAGTTTCTTGAAGTTACCATTCTTTAATATGATACAGTTCTTACCACTCATTGTCTGTCTTCTACTACTGGACCAGAAACTACACTCTTAGGCCAGGGATCTGTCTTATTCAAGCAGTATCCCAGGAACAGATGTAGTGATAGTATTCCTGTAAGTATATTGTGAACAAAAGCAATAAAGACAGGATCTCAACTGTGTAACCCAGGCTGGCTTTCCCCTTCCTTCCAAGTGCTAGGATTATAGGCACAAGACACTGTACAGCCTTGAATATACTGGTGTTGTAAGGAAGAGAGTTACTACAAAAAATTTGAAAAAAAAATCACTAAAAGTTGTAATAGGAGATAAATCCACATTTGGTAGCATGCAGTTTTGATGTCAGAAGGAATTTATAGTAAAGAATTTTAATAGATTTTTCTCCTCTTTTCAAGGTTTCTCAATATTCTTTACAGAAGAAAGTGAGTGAAATGGTAAGAAAATTGGATAATATATATTTTTACCACTTGGATTAGAACACAAGATCCATAAGTAATACTGTAATTTAAACATGACTTTTAGTAAAAAAAAATACAGAAAATTGATATTGGGTATTGTTACAGTATAAAGGCCTGCCACAATTTCAAAGTCATTATAACTTAGATAAATTTTGCAAATTTATTTGTAGATTTTTTTTCCCTGATGCTGGGTTTCTCTGTGTAGCTTTGGTACCTGTCTTGGAACTAGTTCTTGTAGAACAGGGTAGCCTTGAACTCACAGAGATCTGCCTGCCTCTGACTCCAGAGTGCTGGGGTTAAAGTGCACCACCACTGCCCAGCCATATTTCTTAATGCTTACATATTACAAATAAATAAAGTATGTGGTAATGTTCATTCTTTATTGTTCTACATTTGTGATAATTTATGGTATAGTACTTGTTATTATTCAGATAAGTATTTGCTTTTTATTTCTATGCATATAAAATTAATATTTACTTTACAGAATAACATTTCATAAAATACTTATTTTTTAATATTCTCCCTTGTATTTGATTAAGGAAGAGATTTTTGTTGTTGTTGTTGTTGACTATTTTTGTGGTTTTAATTAAACAGAATTCTTACTATATCTACTTAAATCTTCAGAAGACTTCTTGGGTGGGCTTATGCTATTACAATCTCATTCTTTGGAATAGACTGTAAAGCAAGTAAAATTAACTTTTGGCTATATTTTGGCTATCACATAGATAAGAAATGAAGATTGTTGCTGTAACATTGAATACCATTTTAAATATTTTGCTTCTTGAAATTATTTGAGGTGTTAAAAATAATAGGAAGATTGTTAGGCTTGATTGAATATAAGATGTGAAAATTCTGTTGCTATTCAACTGGAGAGAATAAAGATGATATTATCAGACTATTTTAAACTGTGATTTTAATTAAGAAGCTGAAAAACTATATTCCACTTTAGCTGTAAGTACCATGACATTTTGCTGAAAGTCATCTTCAACGCTACAGTGGTTTTACACAAAATATAGAGAAATTGAATAATGTGCCCTTTGACCTGGGAGATAAGGCTACAGTGAAGGATCAAAGGCCACGTAAAATGTATTTTACTTTATTCCAGTTTAAAATTTCATTGAACAGATACTCATAATCTTTAAAAATACAACAGAAATATCTCCAAGTTTTTTGTTAGTGTGTGAATGATAAGTTATATTTTTTCCTGACAGTTGAAAGCATTATATCACTTTTCATTAAAGTTATCTTAAATATTGATATATTGATATTTTTTGCCCATTCAGGGACAATATTCTCATGTAAAAGTTAAAAACTATATTTTTAAACATTATATTTATATCTTATAATTCTTAATTTATTATTCTATTATTTACTTCTCATGGTACTTTATTCAATGTTATTCTTATTTTATGAAAGTAGAACATTATCTTCTATACTATTTAGCACTATGGCAAGTCAGAAAACAGGGTAGACATTCTAATATTGTCCAGACAGAACTTGTAGAACAGCAGAGTGTCCTAAAATAAATAACTTAAAAATAGTATTGAGAAATTTTAAAGATGTCCATAACTCCATAGAGGTGAACATTTAACTCCTAACAAATGCTGGTCTACAGGGAGTTCAGGAAACTGACTTACCTGTAAAGACGGATTGTAAAGGTGGAGATATACCCTTACAGAAACTAACACATTACAGATCAAAGTATTTTTCTGTCTATCTCACCTAGGAAAAGTCATGATCATTACCAATAATAATGCAACAAAATACATTGAAAAGTAAATTTAGAACATCAAATTAGCCATTACTACAACTTGATCACTGAGGAAAATCCTATTGTATATAGTGTACCAAGCAGCTGATAGTGTACATAGTTAAAGTTCCAGATGACCATTATAGCTGTACACTACTGTCTGCTTAATGTAGTAAAACCTTTAAGGCATGTTTGACTTCTCTTTGTATATTACTTTCCTTTAAGGAAAGAGAAAGAAGAAAGATGTCTTTTTCTTTCAAATTAAAACAAAATTTCAGCGTTAAAAGTTTTGATAAAATTCTGAGTGACAGTATGTTTTCTTTCAGAATAAAGCGTCTCAATTTATATTATTGATCTATATATATTGTGTCTGTGCACAGTGTGCATGCCTTGTGCCCACAGGTTCAAATGTCCATATATGGCCCAGAGAGCTAAAGGTGCCCATGGAATTTATAAGTCTTAATAGTATTTATTTATCATGACCCGTGAATAGTCTGGAGTATCTGAAAATCAGAATTTTATCATGCAAATCAATGAAATTTCATTTTCATGCAAATCAATGAAATTTCATTTTCCTTGGATTTTACTTTGGCACCAAGCCAAGGATTTTTGGACTAAGTATGGTACAGGTTAGTATATATGGAGTTCTGTGGATAAGGAGTGCCTGTGAAAGGAATCTCCAGACTTTGTTGTATTTTTCTCTAACAAGATTATTAACTTTTGTAGAGTTTGACTGCCTACTTACTGCTTTTTAGCTGAAAGGCTAAGGAGACTATTGTGGGATCATAAATTAATATGTAATAGACAGTGTTCTCTTAAAGGCTACATAAGTATGTATTGAAAGTGAAAGTGTTCTTGGCTTGAAAATGTTCCATTAGATTCCAGTTAAATTGGGCTAGATTTTTGCATATCTGCTAAGAATTGGTGTAATTCTCTTGTGAGAAATTAATGGTATTTAAATTTGGTTCGTTATTTTCTGTTCCTTAGTAATTGATAATAGTAATGACCTAAGTGGATATAAATTTTTAATAAATTTGTAGTATTAATCCTTCTGAGTAGGATTCAAATTTTACAAATTATGTCTCCAGTTTTAGTATATTTTCTATGATGTTATATTGTCTTTCTCTCATTGCAAAGTGTTGTTCTTAGTCCCTATCATTCCATTTCTTATTACATTCCTGCTTTGTGTGTGAGGATGGGGTGTGGTAGAGCATGTGCTCACTTAGCTCACTTAGGTCAGAGGAGAACTTGTGAGAGCTGGTTCTCTCTTCCTACCATGTGGTTCCCAGGGCCTGGACTCAGTTCATTGGGCTTTGTGGCAAGTGCCTTTGCCTACTGAGTTATCTGTCTGGCTCCTTGTCTTTAGATTTTGAAAATTATTTATTATCATTGTATCTTTGTACATACATGTAACATTACTTGCTTATGAAAATCAGAGGACGACTATCATATGTATATGTTTATTTATATATAACTTCAAAAATTTCTTGAAAATAGGAACAAAAGGCCCATTTACACCATCTAGCTAAAGAAGATTATCACAAGCAACTGAATGAAATTGAAAAGTACTATGTTAAAATAACAGATCAGTTTGGATTGGTGAGAGAGAACCATGTAAAGTTAGAACAAAATGGTAGGTTGATATTTTACCTAAGTTTATATATTCAGTAGGGAATATTTAGTGGGCTTCCTTATTATTAGTAAATTAAACTTACCTGATACTAGTAATAGTAAATGGCAGCTTAATGGAAATTAAGTTAGAATTATACATTGTATTAGGACTGTTTTCTTTATATAATCTGTTTCTGATATCTTTTATGTTACAGTACAAGAAGCAATACAGTTAAACAAAAGACTTTCCACTTTAAATGAAAAACAAGAATCTGAAATAGACAGTTTAAAGAAGGTACGATTGATGTATTAAGCAAAAAAAACCTATAATCTAAAATAATTGGTCTTACAAGATATTATGGAATATTGCTAGAAAACAGTTGAGTATTTTTTTGATAGAAGTTAGCAAAATATAAGTTCATAAGTATTAGGTATGATTGTAGCAAATATAATGCATGTTTTTCCAATCTATTCAAAATATTATTTTTTCAATTTATCATCAGAGGTATGGCCTGTAATTCTTAGGGAAATAAGAATAGCCTGTAAAAAAAATTACTGTGTCAGCTAGATAGTTTGTTTACTTCTTCCTTCCTTCCTTTCTTCTTCAAGTAATATATATGTGCTAAGTAATATGTAGTGCTGAATATAATTATGAAAAATATAAACCATGTTCCTGCTTTACTGAAGTTTATAGTATGTTTTAGTTTATTCATCTCTTGATGTGATAAAATCTTCTAAGTGCCTCAAGAACTATATTGAATAGATAAGGAGAGAGTAGACAACCTTGTCTTGTTCCTGATTTCAGTGGGATCGCTGGGAGTTTCTCTCCATTTAGTTTGATGTTGACTGTTGGCCAGCTGTATATTGCCTTTATCATGTTTAGATATGTTCCTTGTATCCCTGCTCTCTCCAAGACCTTTATCATGAAGGGATGTTGTATTTTGTTGAAAGCTTTTTCGGCATCTAATGAGATTATCATGTGGTTTTTATTTTTCAGCTTGTTTATATGGTGGATTGTATTGACAGATTTTCATATGTTGAACCATCCCTGCATCTCTGGGATGAAGCCGACTTGATCATGGTGGATGATGGTTCTGATGTGTTCTTGTGTTTGATTTGCCAGTATTTTATTTAGTAATTTTGCATCACACACAATCTTCACCCACCAGACATGCTTTATCCAAGGTTCTACCTCATTTATTCTGTGAAGGAGACAGAATCTTTAATATCTACTAACTTATATACCAGTATTTCTTAGTTTAAATTTGAGGGAAATTCTTCTGGATGAAAGAAAAACATGAGGAATGGCAAATTATACTATATTTTCATATTTATTTTATGTTTTGACAACTTTAAACTTTATTACATAAAAATTGCGTTAACACAACTATAACATAATGAACAGAAAAGTTAAATACTAATTTTCATACATAAAATGGATTATTCTATAATTGACAATGTCCATGCTAAACACGAAATCCCCACTTCCACAGTGGGAATGGGATATAGCAACATTAATCTAACAAATTAAGTAAAAAGCATAACTTTAAATTGGAAAAAAAAACTTTTCAAATAATTCAATGCAGTCCTAGCAAAGCTGAGGTTTGGATTCAATGAGACCTGAGATAAAAATGGATATTTACTATTACAGTTATTTTTAATCAGCTTCTAAAACTAAGGCAGGTCCCCATAATTCTGGGAAAGACTGTATCTTTGGATGACCATAATGCTTGTCTTTACAGTCCTGGACAAGCAATGCAATAGTTGGCCATATCTGATGGCCACACAGGTCTACATAAATCTTGGACAGGCAGGCAGCAGCTTAGCCCATACCGTATGGGCCACAGAGGTCTACATGAGTCCTATAGGCAGGCAGCAGCTTGGTCACATGCTATGGCCCACAGGTCTACATGAATCTTGGACAGACAGACAGCAGCTTGGCCACATCCTATGGCCACACAAGTCGACATGAGTCCTGGACAGGCAGCCAACTACTTGGCAACACACTATGGCCACACAGGTCTACATGGGTCCTGAACAGGCAGGCAGCAGCTTAGCCACACCCTTTGAGCCACACAGGTCTACATGACTCTTGAATAGGCAGGCAGCAGCTTGGTCATATCTTATGGTCACACCATAATGAGTCCTGGAAAGGAGGCAGTAGCTTGGCCACTTCTATGGTCACACAGGTCTACATGAGTCCTGGACAGGCAGGCAGCAGCTTGACCATAACCTAAGGTCACATATGCCTACTACCTAGGCAAGTCCAATAGAGTACGGTGGGTCAGAAAAGAATCAGTTGGTACAATTCATTTTCCTTTGTTATACGATACTCAAATGTTAAAAAAAAATACATAAAACATACTCCCAGCTTCAATTTAACAGCTCCATCACCAGCATTACAGATGCTAGTGGACACTGCCTGCCTCCTCTGGGTGATGTCCCTCTGAACTTCAGTAGAGGATAACACTGTAATGGGCATGACTTTCAGGGATAAACAGTTCAAACAAGGAATAGAGTTGATAATTATAAAATATTAAAAAATGACAACTGCCAAGGTTTACAAATGAGTTAATGAAACAAACAATCATGGGGGGGAAGAAGAAAAAAAACAATTCAAAAACTAAATCTAGCCTTAAACAATATATTGAAACGTGTTCTTATGTGGGTTGAACAGCAGTTCCTATGCTTGCGGTAGTTACATGCAACCTATAGGCGGCACTGGGAAGAACTCCCCAAGCTAGGACTACATTGAAGAGAGTGGGATTCATGCCTGTTGGACAGCTCAGTATCTGTTTTCAATATTTTCAAGCCATCCTGCTTGAGGTATAGAGAAGCATCGATAGAAAAGTACATGGGTGCCATAGCAACCGGGAGGAGGTTGTTACAGTGACTGTGCAGGATCTCCCATACCATCCTCTTCCTAAAGATGGGCATGTGCTGCTGAGAAAAGGTGGCAGGTTGGTCTCTAGAAATGTAATCTGCATATTTGCAGGTAAACATGCCACAGTCGCTCCCGTTCAGCTGTTGAGGAATCTCCTCTGATGTCATGCTGTATTGCTTCCACTCGAAAGGGTTCAGCTCAACGTTCCTTCGAGTCTTGCTCTCATTTTGTAAATGTTGAAAGATGGTCTCACAAATGCTCTGCTCTGTGTGTCCCATTGAGTCATAATATATAATACTCTGTTTTCTGAGGTCGATTTCTATTAGACTCCAATGTGCGTTCTGGTGGATAGGCACTAAAATAATTTCCTTTTCAAAGAGATCCATTGCTCGAGTCCATCTCTTCACAGCACTGTAGCCGCCATGTTTTAGCTTAGGGTAAAAAAAAAAAGTGCTAAACACATGAAGAGCAGGGTAGCTTTCCTTTTCACTTCTCTTAACCAGGATATTCATGTAAAAATTAATTACCTCGTCTAATTCACTATTCACCAGGCTCTAGGGTCTGGATATCTCCTCGAGTAATGCGCAATTTGAATGCACTACTTAAGATTTCCTCTTGGGGCCCTGGACCTAGTGCCTTCTTGATTTCTTTTTCCATGTCCTCGGTAATATCACGGACTTCATCTGTTCCTCTGCACTTTCCTTGCTCTGCAACAGGGTTTTCCTTTGTTGCAAATATGGGCGTCTTGTTGGGGAGTAACTTGCTGCTGCCACTATGCAGGATTTGAGCCTGTATTCCTTGCAAGTCAGACTTACAAAGAAGTGGTGTCCCCTTCTTTCTTCAAAGTATACTCCAGCTTTCTTGTTTGTATCAAAGGATTCTTCTGGAGACATCTTTACTATTTTGTCTGGTGACAGACATTCTCTTGGCAAAAGAGTGGATTGAATAGCATCACACTTAGTTGTTCTGGATCCATGACTGTGCTCTCCCATACAACTTTTAACCTTCAAACTATCCTTAAGTGCCCTGTGAGCCCTGGGTGGGTCAGAGATCATGTCAACATTGTGTTGAAGGTGCTGCTGTACCTTTTGGTACTTTATCCTATGGTGGTCTAGGGAAAATTCCTCCAAGACCCAATAGGGCCGCTTACAACCCTTGCCACCATCAGGAGATTTTCTCCCAGTTACAGCCTGCTCCTGTGGACCTTTGGCCACGTCTAAAATCTTTATTGTTTTGGCCTCTCTTCCCATGGTTCCTGTGGCTGCTCTTTGACTGGCTGGATCACTTTGAAACCATACATCTTGCTGTTCCTGAGCTAGCCTCTTCTGAATCTTGCTTGGATCTTCAAACTTCCAATTGGTTCTACCCTCATCCTGGAGTTTCAATTTTCGACCATGTCTCAAAGCTTCAGACTCCGTCTCCGTGCCTCCTTCATCCTCATGCTTCCTTTTTCGACATTGTCTGGAAGCTTCAGACTTCATCTCCATCCAACACTGTTCCGGGTGCCACATGGTATCACTGTGTGGATTGCCTGTGTTGGGTGCCTGACCCTGATGTACAGAGAACCACTTATTCCAGTAAATGGAAGATTCACAAGTTTGTTTAAGGTCAGAAGTCTATCCGGTCACTGGATGAAGAGCTTTTCTTCATAAACACAGTTGATTTGGGGTTTCAGGGTCAGACAGAGTATGACGCCAATTGAGTGGGCAATGTTGGGAACCAATTGGTGAATCAGTGAAGTGTTGGCAGTTCAGCAGGGTCCACTGTGGGAAACTCCATGGAGTTCTAGGACTGCTTCCTTAGAAGAGTGCCTCTCGAGTAAAGTAACCAGCTAAGAAAGCAGGTCGTCAAAATCAGACAGACTGTCCTCCTCAGTGTAAGACACCAGGCCTTACCCGCGAGGCAAACACATCCGAGGCAAGCCTCACAAGTGATACCTGAGTCCGAGGTTGCCCTAGATACAGCCTTCAACATTCCACAGCTGGTTGTGATGTGACCCGAGATAACTCAATGTTCTTTGGAGGGTGGTGGCCCTGCTCACCCCCAACTGGGTTGAGGAGTTGGAAGACAGGGTTGGAGGGCTGTGAACTAATCACATGCATCTCTGTTCCCTTCTGTAGAGGACAAAGTTACCCAGATCATCTCAGAATAACCTAGTTCATCCTGATTACAATTTTTATCACTCAGAAAATTTTACATCAGGGTCAATAACAGAAAACAAAACATAATTGCCATTCAAAATGGCTCCTCACAATATGCTTATTAATTGCAAAGAATAAGCAGAATTTCACATTTATAAAACCCAGTAGGTACTGTTGTGTGACAAAACTTCTCATAGTGAAATGAAGCATATGTCTCCTCTCCCCACAAAGGGAGCCCAGGACAGACCTGAAAGCACTGCCTACCTTGCAGACAGCTCAACAGGCTGCATAGTGTCCTTTCCACGTGACTCTGTGGGCCTAAACTTCTTCAAAGCAGCTGCCTGGTTTCTGCTCCTTCCAGGCAGCTGGCCTGAGCTTGGCTCTTCCCAGAGTCGTTCTTGCTGCTCAGCTCCCTTCCATTTGAGAGAGACTCTCAGCTTTTATTGCTTACAATGGTAATTCACGAGGAAATTGGTCCTACCTTGAATGTACCCTGTTAGCTGGCCCAATTTGAACCAATTGCTGGTGCAATTTGCTGTAGTAGCTTTCTCATTGGGACCGTCAGTCCTCAAATAACAACACAGACTTATTAATTATAGCTTCGCCAGGTGGTGGTGGCACACGCCTTTAATCCCAGCACTTGGGAGGCAGAGGCAAGTGGATTTCTGTGAGTTCGAGGCCAGCCTGGTCTACAAGTGCTAGTTCCAGAACAGGCACCAAAGCTACAGAGAAACCCTGTCTCAATAAGCAAACAAAGAAACAAAAAATTGACCACTTGACCATAGCTTAGGCTTTTTCCCATGAGCTCTTATAATTTAATTAATCTGTTTGTATTAATCTACACTTGATCACATGGCTTGGTTACCTTTCCTCCGTCTCCCATGTCTGCCTTCTTCTGCTTCCTTTTGGCATCTCCCGGGTGCTCAGATGCAGTCCTCTCACTTCCTGACTTCTCTCTGCTGGGAACCCTGCCTATCCTCTCCTGCCTAGTCATTGGCCATTCAGACCTTTATTACCCCAATCACAGCAAGACATTCTCACACGGTGTACAAATATCTGACATTTCCCCCCTTTATCTAAATAAAAAGGAAAAGTTTGAACTCTGTCGTAGTAAAACTATATACAACAACAATTCTCAGGTAGGGATTACATTCATAATGTTCGGTCCATTTATATTTGCAACATTTGGAGAAAATATTTTATTATCTATCTCATTTTGATGAGTCCAAAGTTTTATTTAGAACCTAAATAATGCTCTACCATAACTTGTATTACCATCCCAAATACATCTTTTTAGACCTTAAGACATTTTTTTAGATACAAAACTTAAGCTATTATTTTTCTTAAACTTAAAAACTTACATCTCTTATGGAGTTTCTTTTCTGAATTTGATAACATGGAAAGCTGTAACTATAATTATCTAGGTTTCAACCCCATCAAAGAACAGAGAAAGATATAATATTACCTTAGTAAACAGGAAGTGCAGAGCAAACAACTTCCAAACAATAGATATGACAAAGACAGCAGGCTGCCTGGATAGCCACCTAAGTTCCTCTGCGGTGGTGGAGCATCCATCTTCAGTCTTCAGACTTTTCTGTAAAGCAGGAATTTTGAAGGATTTCCCACCTTGTCTTGGCAAAGTGCAGCAGTTACTTTGTTTTCTACTTTCCCAATTTGGACAGCGTACTGTCAGCTGTTGAGACAAAGTAAATTTCTTGCCCAGTGACAACCTTTGCCACATTGAAAGTTACTCCATATGGAGGTTCTTTGATACTTAATCATCCTGTTTTAAGTAAATTGGTACTGCCAGGAGCCGACTTGTCTCACTGTCATGAAAGGCCTTATGTTAGTAAAACATCTTAAACACTATATTCTGTAGATCTCTGAAGTGTTTTGAAACCGTCTATCTATCTAAAATATGTTTGACCTTGAAAACATATGTAACATGACTATAAGTTTGGTTGTTATAGAAGACTAATTTATAACCTGCATTTCTTTGTTCCCTTAAGTAGTTTATAATATAGCTTTCAAGGACTAGAAATTCACATTACATAGTTAAATGAACTGCATAGGTACAATACCTTAAGCAAATATAAAAACATATAAAATATAACTAAAATAACATTAAATTTGTAGTGATATAGAAAAGTCCCTACTAATGTAAAATATTTGAGACTAGGAGTTGCTTTTTTTAATATAAAAGTAGTTTCAGCAATCTAACATTTTATCCTATCATTTCATTTTTATATACTTATTATAATTATTATTTAATTGAAAATTTATATATCAATCCCAGTTCCCACTCCATCCCTGTTCCTGCTCCCTCCAACTTCCCCTGCACTCTACCCCACATCCTTCCCATGTGGAGTCAACAAAATCTAGCACATCGCTTTGAGGCAAGACCAAGGCCCTGCCCACTATATCCAGGCTGTGCTAGGTATCCTTCCAAAGGGAATGGCCTCCGAAAAGCCGGTTCAAGCAGTGGGGATAAATCCTGATCCCACTGGTAGTGACCCCACAGATCATCCCAGCCATACAAATGTCACCCACATTCAGAGGGCATAGTTTAGCCTTAGGTTGGTTCCCCAACTGTCAGTCTGGAGTCAGCTAATGGAGTCCCATTAGCTCAGGTCATCTGTTTCAGTGGATATCCCCATTATGGTCTTGACCCCTTTGCTCATATTATCACTCCTCCCTCTCTTCGACTGGACTTTGCGAGCTCAGCCCCGTGCTTCACTGTGGATCTCTGCATCTGCTTCCATCAGTAGCTGGATGAAGGTTCTATGGTGACAATTAATGTGGACATCAAGCTGATTGCAGGGGAAGGCCAGTTCAGGCACCCTCTCCACTTTTGCTTAGGGTCTTATCTGGAGTCATCCTTATAGATTCCTAGATATTTCCCTAGAGCCAGGTGTCTTGCTAGCCCCATAACTGCTCCCTCAATCAAGATTAACGGCTCCCTCAATCAATATATTTCTTTGTTTGCTCTCCATCTCTGTTTTTTCCTTATCTTGACCATCCTATTCTTTCATGTTCTCCTACTTCCTCCCCATTTCTCCTCCTCCTTTCCATCACCCTCATTTCTAGACTCCCCATGTTCCCAATTTCCTGAGGAGACCTTGTCTATTTCCCCTTCCCGGGGAATCCATGTATGTTTCTGTTAGGGTTCTCCCTGTTACCTAGCTTCTCTGGGGTTGTGGAATATAGGCTGTTTGTCCTTTGCTATGTGCCTAATATTCACTTATGAGTAAGTACATACCATGTTTGTCTTTCTTGGTCTGGGTTACTTCACTCGGGATGGTTTTTTAAAAATCTAGTTTTATCCATTTGCATAAAATTTCAACATGTTATTGTTTTTTTACCACTGAGTAGTACTCTAATGTGTAAATGTACCATATTTTCTTTATCATTTCTTCAGCTGAAGGACATCTAGGCTGTTTCTAGGTTCTGACTATTAAAACCGTGCTTCTGTGAACATAGATGAGCAAATGTCCTTGTAGTATGATTGAGCATCCTTTTGGGTATATGCCCTAGAGTTTATGATGGGTCTTGAGGTAGATGGATTCACAAGTTTCTGAAAAACCACCATACTGATTTCTAGAGAAGCTGTACAAGTTTTTACATTCCGAACAGCAATGGAGGAGTGCTCCCCTTAAGCCACATTTGCTCCAGAATAAACTATCACTGTTGTTTTTGTTTTGACTTTAGCTATTAATTCTAACTGGTATAGAATGGTATCTCGAGTTGTTTTGCTTTGTATTTCCCTGATGTCTAAGGATGTTGAGCATTTCCTTAAGTGTCTTTCACCCATTTGAGATTCTTCTATAGAGAGCTCTCTTTTGAGACTGCACACCATATTTTAATTGGATTATTTTGTATTCCTTGAGTTTTGGTCAGGCACACAGGTATAAAACCGTGTATCTGGCATTCTTTAATCCACTCTTTTCAAGTTGCTACAATGTAATGAGCTGTGGGTAACCTTAACAGAATTCCAGAAAAAGGGACGTGTTAGTAGTCGACTTGTTTGTTCCCAGCTGTGCAGACTCAAAACAACCAATAAATAATAATAAATAACCAATAAATAAATAATAAAATACAGAAACCGTATTAATTACATCACTGCTTGGCCTATTAGCTCTAGCTTCTTATTGGCTAGCTCCTACATCTTAAGTTAACCCCTTTCTATTAATCTGTGAATTGCCTCATGGCTGTGGCTTACTGGCAAGATTCTGTCCAGCGTCTGGCTCTGGTGGGGCTACATGGCTTTTCTCTGACTCCGCCTTCTTTCTCCCAGCATTCAGTTTGATTTTCCCCACCTAGCTCTACTCTACCCTATCACAGGCCAAGGCAGATTCTTTATTCATTAACCAATAAAAGCAACACATGTACAGAAGGACTTCCCACACCAAGGGAGTAAGACAAAAAAAATGAGCTCACCAGTGGATGAGGAGGAATTCAACCCCACCTTGTTCTTGGACTAAAATCCACTGTGAGGGAGTAACAAACACAACAACAAAACACTAAACTCGCTCCTTGATTCCATTGTGGTTTGAACTTTTCACTTTTTGTCACTGCAGTAAAACAAATTAGATGAAAAGATTGTGATGTGGGGCTCCCCTCTGTGTGTTATGAATGCTTTATTACCATTGGGTAATAAAGAAGCTGCTTTGGCCTATATTAGGGCAGAATACAGGTAGGCGGGATAACTAAACTGAATGCAAGGAGAAAGAAAAACAGAGTCAGACAGACACCATGTAGTGCCAAAGGAGAAAGATGTCAGAACCTTACAGCATTGTGGAGATACACAAATTAAAAGTAATGGGTTAATTTAGCTAAGCAGTAGTGCCACATGTTTTTAAACCCAACACTCAAGAGGCAGAGGGAGGTGGATCTTTGTGAGTTCAAGGCCAGCCTGGTCTACAAAAGCTAGTTCCAGGACAGAATCAAAAGCTACAGAGAAACCCTGTTTCGAAAAAAAATCAAAAGGAGAAAGAAATGGGTTAATTTAAGATAGAAGCGCTAGATATTAATACACTTGAGCCATTGGCCAAACAGTGTTGTAATTAATACAGTTTTTTTGTGTGATTATTTGAGTCTGGGTGGCCAGGAAACGAAGAAGCAGTCTCTGTTTACAAGACTGACTCTTCCTTAGTTTCAGCTATTTTACTCCATCTTCTGGCTCCATTAACTTGGATCTAAGGTGAACAAGACATAATTAGTAGGAGAATATCAAAGAGACTGGCCAGGTAGTGGGACAGAATTAGATACACCTTTCAAGACATGCTCATGAATTGACCACTGACCCAGTCGCCTCTTACTAGGGCTACCATTCGGAGACCAAGCTTTCAATACATGGCTCTTTTGGGAGCATACTTCAATTCCAAACAATAGTACTAGTCCATCCTTGATTTTTAGATTGCATTTGTAATACCTGCTATAAAAGTCCTTATCTGTTAATTCTATTGTTTCTAAGTTTGTTCTATTAGTGGAGTTTTCATCTGCTATAGGTCACAGTTTATGCTTGATTTTTTATTAATGAATGTTGGGCATGGTGAATTATACTATAGAGTGGGTTTTATATGATCCTTTAAAGAGAACTGAGTTTTGTCCTGGCAGACAATTTATTTGAATATTAATCATCCTTGATCCATCTGTAACTTTGAAGCGTTGTTAATAGGCTGTAGTATACTACACTGGTGGACTTAGCCCTTTTACTTAGGACTAAAACTAAGAGCATGGACTTTCAAAGTTCTCTAGCAATTGCCTGAGTGTCCATGAGATCTCCTACCACATGCAGACAGAATTCAAACCCCCCAAACCTATGAAACTTTGATAGTGTCGACTCACAGCCTCCCTGCAGCTGTTCTTTCTCTGGCAAGTGTTTTTTTTTTTTTTTATCGTGTTCTACATTTTTCTCTGCTCCTTTCCCTGCATCTTCCCTTCCCGTCAACCCTCTCCCAATGTCACCAAGCTCCCAATTTACTCAGGAGATCTTGTCTTTTTCTATTTCCCATGTAGATTAGATCCATGTATGTTTCTCTTTGGGTCCTCACTGTTGTCTAGGTTCTCTGGGATTGTGGTTTGTGGACTGTTTTTTTTTAATGTTTAAAAACCACATATGAGTGAGTCCATATGATAATTGTCTTTCTGTGTCTGGGTTACCTCACTCAAAATAATGTTTTCTAGCTCCATAAATTTTCCTGCAAAATCCAAGCTGTCATTATTTTTTTCTGCTGTGTAGTACTTCATTGTGTAAACGTACATTTTTCTTATCCATTCTTCTGTTGAGAGGTGTTGCGTTGCTTTGGCCAGCAAAGAAAACACAACACCAGACTCTTCTCAATGTAGTTTAATCAGGAAACCTTGAATAATCTTCTGACCCCAGGGAAAGCCAGCCCACACCTAAAATAGCCTCTGGGTAGCCAACTCCAGCAAGCCACATAGGAAATGTGGATAGGCCCAGGTACACAGAAACAAGCCAGATCCTTAGCTTTAGCCATGTACGGAGTTATTTACAACTGAAAGCACATTCCACCCGGGGGTGGAGTGTAGAGGCCAGCGCCATCTTTAAGGTGCTGCACAAAGCAGCTCACTACAGAGAGGCATTTTGCTTATTTTTAGGTTCTGGCTATAACAAACAATGCTGCTATGAACATAGTTGAGCACATGTCCTGTGGCATGATTCCTCATCCTTTGGATATATACCCAAGAGGAGTATTAATGGGTCTTGAGGAAGGTTGTTTCCTAATTTTCTGAGAAATTGCCACACTGACATCCAAAGGGGCTGTACCAGCTTGCATTCCCACCAACAATGCAGGAGTGTTCCCTTTTCGCCACAACCTCTCCAGCATAAGTTGTCATCAGTGTTTTTGATATTGGTCATTCTTACAGGTATAAGATAGAATCTCAGAGTTGTTTTGATTTGCATTTCTCTGATGACTAAGGATATTGAACATTTCCTTAAGTGTCTTTCAGCCATTTTTGATTCCTCTCTTGGGTGTTCTCTATTTAGGTCTGTACTCCCTTTTTTCTATTAGATTATGTGTTCTTTTATGGCCAATTTCTTGAGTTCTTTGTATATTTTGGAGATCAGACCTCTGTCTGATGTGGGGTTAGTGAAGATCTTTCCCCATTCTGTAGGCTTGTTGACAATGTCCTTTGCTTTACAGAAGCTTTTCAGTTTTAGGAGGTCTCATTTATTAATTTTTCTCTCAGTGTCTGTGCTACTGGGGTTATATTTAGGAAGTGGTCTCCTGTGCCAATGTGTTCAAGTGTACTTCCCACTTTCTCTTCTGTGAGGTTTAGTGTGACTGGCTTTATATTTAGGTCTTTGATCCATTTGAACTTGAATTTTGTGCATGGTGATAGATATGGGTCTATTTTCATTTTTCTACATGTTGGTATCCATGGAAGCCAGCACCACTTGTTAAATATGCTTTCTTTTTTTCATTTGATATTTTTTGCTTCTTTGTCAAAAATCTTGGGTTCAAAGGTGTGTGAATTAATATCCAGGTCTTCGATTTAGTTTCATTGGTCCTTCTGTATGTTTTTATGCCAATACCAGGCTATTTTCTGTACTGTAGCTCTGTAGTAGAGTTTGAAGTCAGGGATTGTGATGCCTCCAGAAGTTCTTTTATTGTACAGGATTGTTTTGGCTATCCTGGGTTTTTTGCTTTTCCATGTGAAGTTGAGTACTGTTTTTTTGAAGGTCTGTGAAGAATTTGCTCCAAACTAACCAAAAGGCAGAGAGAGAATATCCAAATTAATAAAACTGGAAATGAAAAGAGGATATAACAACAGATATGGAGAAAATCCTATTTCAAAAACCTTTCTTCCACAAAATTGGGAAACTTAAAAAAGTGGAAAACTTTCTGGGTAAATAACACTTACAAAATTAAGTCAATACCAGATAAGCAAATTATACAGACCTATAACTGCTGAAGAAATAGAAACAGTCATCAAAAGTCTCCCAACCAAACATAGCTCAGCATCTGATGGTTTAAGCTCAGATTTTTAAAGATTTTCAAAGAAGAACTAATACCAATACTCTTCAAATTATTCCACACAATAGAAACAGAAGAAACATTGTCAAACTCGTTTTATGAGGCTACAATTACCCTGATACCCAAACCACATATTGACAGTACTAAGAAACAGAATTACAGACCAATCTTACTCATGAACATTAATGCAAAATTACTAAATAAAATACTGGCAAATCAAATCCAAGAACACATCAGAACCATCATATACCATGATCAAGTTGGCTTCATCCCAGAGATGCAGGGATGGTTCACATATGAAAATCTGTCAACGTAATCCACTACAAGCTGAAAAATAAAAACCACATGATCATCTCTTTAGATGCCGAAAAAGCATTTGACAAAATACAATATCCTTTCATGATAAAGGTCTTGGAGAGGGCAGGGATACAAGGAATATACCTAAACATAATAAAGGCAATATACAGCAAGCCAACAGCCAACATTAAACTAAATGGAAAAAAACTCCCAGCGATCCCACTGAAATCAGGAACAAGACAAGGTTGTTCACTCTTTCCATATCTATCCAATACAGTTCTTGAGGTCCTAGCTAGAGCAATAAGATACCAAAGGGAGATCAAGGGGATACAAAAGAAGATTGTGCTGCGGGAGTACCTTCCGCTGCTTCAGCCAATAGTCGCTGAAGCACGAGCCCACAGTGCTGCGGGAGCGCCTTCAGCTCCGTCAGCCAATAGCCACTGAAATACCAGCCCACTGGGGCGTGGTATATTTCTCTTTAAAAGAAAAGCGGCAAGCCTCGGCTCAGTCTTTTGGTTCCTGCGCTTGGTTCTGGCTCTTGTTCCAGCGACTAGGCTCCTTTCCTGACGGTTTGTGTATATGTAAGTTTTATCCCCCAAAATTAATACCCCTTTAAAACCTAACTGGTGTGGGATTGATTCGCCATTAAGATTGGAAAAGAAGAAGTCAAACTCTCACTATTTGCTGATTATATGATAGTTTACATAAACGACCCCAAAAATTCTATCAAGAAACTTCTATAACTCATAAACACTTTCAGTAATGTAGCAGGATACAAGATTAACTCAAAAAAAAAAATCAGTAGTCCTCCAGTTCACAGATGATAAATGAGCTGAGAAGGAAATCGGAGAAACATCACCTCACAATAGCCACAGGTAGCATAAAATATCTCAGAGTAACTCTAAGATCTGAGCAAACAAGTGGAAGACTTGTATGACAAGAACTTTAAATCTTTGAAGAAAGAAATTGAAGAAGACACCAGAAAGTGGAAAGGTCTCCCATGCTCTTGGGTATGTATAATTAACATAGTCAAAATGGCAATCCTAGCAAAAGCAATCTACAGATTCAATGCAATGCCCATCAAAATCCTAGATTTGAGAATTTTAAATATAGATAGTTTGATATAAGAAAGGAGCTTGGTGTAGTGGTGCATGCCTTTAATAAAGAAATTACCTGCAATCCCAAATCAAAGGTTTTAAAGAACTATTCACAATATAAACTTCAAATGAAAATAAGTAATTGTTCAGTAGTTTAGAACCAGCACATTTTTAGTGTTTGTTGAATCATTTATTTTATCTTGTTTTTACAACACTGTAATTAAAATTGAAACTTTATGCATGCTAGGCAAATTCTCTACCATTGAGCTACATCCTCCCATCATTGCCTCAATTATTTATCTTAAAATTATTTTCCAATTAATTTTGTTTAGTATACAAAATAATGGGTTTAAATTGGCATATTCATACATATGTGTCATTGTTCTTTATTCTCCTTTTCCCCATCCTCCTTCTCTCTCTCTGTTCTCTCCCTCTTTCACCTGGTACCCTTCTTCCCGTTAGTCCCTATTATGTGTATTCCTCGTTCTTACTGCTTACTTCCCTTAAGATTTCTTTTCCACTCTTATGATCCCTTTTCTAGTTCATTCACCAACAAACATATATCTAAACACACACACACACACACACACACACTTTAAATGTTCATGTATGAGAAGAAACATTCAGTATTTGTCTCTCTGAGTCTGTCTTATTTTACTTAGTATAAAGATATCCAGTTGCATCTGTTTTCCTAAAAATGTTATGGTTTCATTTTTCTTCATGAGTACATAAAATCTATTGTATAAATGTAACACATTTCATCATTTATTTGTAATTGATGGACATCTATTCTGGCTTTTTCCTGACTACTGAAATAGTTTACTACAGCTATAAACATCAATGTGCAAATATTTCTGTGTGTTGGCTTACAGTTATTTAGGTATACACCCAAAGTGGTATAAACTGTATCATTCAGGAGTTCTGTTTTTAGGTTTTGAGGTTCTTCTGTATTGATTTCCATAGTGACCAATCTTACCAGCAGTAACTCAGTATTATTCTTTCCTAACATCCTCACCAGTCTTTGTTTTCTTTTCCTCTCTCCCCCCCCCCCCTTTTCTTTGCTTCAACAGGATCTTATGTAGCATAGGCTGTTCTAAAACTTTGTTATGTAGCTGAGAATGACTTTGAATTTCTGATTCTCCTGTGTCTATCTCCTGTGTACTCAACACCACACCCAATTTCTGCATTGCTGAGGATTAAACCTAAGGCCTTGTGCATGTTAGCCAAGTACTCTACCACCTGTGCTTCTTCCCAGTGACCATTTGTTTCCTTGCTAACAATTATTCTAACTGGGGTGAGATGGCATCCCCACCACCCTGTGTGTGTGTGTGTGTGTGTGTGTGTGTGTGTGTGTGTGTGTGTGTGTTAGAGAGAGAGAGAGAGAGAGCGCTCACATAGAAGTCCACATTGGGTATCTTCCTCAGTTGAGACAGAGTTTTTTACTGAACTGGAGTGCAATGATTTGGCTAGGCTAGCTAGTCAGTAAGCTCTAGGGACCTGTCTGTCCATACCCTGCCAGTACTATGGTTATAGCTTTTTGGTTTTAATGTGGGTGCTGGTGATTCAGACTCAGGTCCTCTTGCTTATGTGGCAAGCACTTTCACGATTGAGTCAATCTCTCAAAGCAATTTTAATTTGCATATGTCTGATAGCTAAGGATGTTGAAGATTTTTAAAGGTATTCATTGGCTGTTTCTATTTCTTCTTTTGAGAATTCCCTATTCAGTTCAGGAATCCATTTATTGACTGAATGAATTTTGAAATTTTTATAGTTTTTTATGCATTCTTCATATTAATCTCCTGGCTAATGAGTAGTTGGTAGCTTTGTCCTCCCATTCTAAAAGTTTTCTTTTCACTCTGGTGATTATTTTATTTGCTGTGCAGAAGATTTGTCAGTTTCTTTAGGGAAACAGAACTGATAGAATGTATGTGTGAGCATATGCATGTAATATATTTAATATATATTATGAAGGGAGGTTATTAGATTGACTTAGTGTATGGTCTATCTAATTCAACAATGGCTGACCCTACGTGGAAAGGCCAAGAGTCTGGTAGTTGTTCAGTCCTAGAGAGTTTCTGGTCTTCAGTCTACATTGGAATCCTAAAAAAGTAGGTTTTAATACCAATGAAGGGATGCCTCAACAGCAGGCTAAATGAACTTGCCAGCCAGAGGGGATGTCAAGCAGGCAAAAACCAAAAACTTCTAACATCTTCTTTTATGCGGGCTGCTACCAGAAGGCCCAGATTTAGAGTGGGTCTTCCTACTTTGAGTGATTCAATCAAGAAAATCTCCCACAGAGTGCCCAGGCTTTAGTTTATTTCATTTCCTCCTGTTTGTCAATTCCTGGCACAATTCTGTTATTACTGGAGTCCTATTCCAAAAGAGTCCTTACATATGCCTACATCTTGGAATGTCTTCTCTGGGCCTTGCATTAAGATCTTTGGTCCACTCTGAAGTGATTTTTGGAAAGGGTGAGAGATAAGGTCAGGTTTTAGAGTTCTGTTTGTGGAAATTCATTTTCTGTATCTTCATTTGCTAATGAAGATTGTTTCTCCTATATACAGTTTTGATAGTTTTGTAAAAAGTTATGTGGCTGTACTTGAGTTTTTTTTCTGGGTTCTCTATCCTATTTCATTAATCTATATGTCTTTGTATCTGTATCATGCTGTTTTTTCTACTTTGTCTCTGTAATTCAGGATTGGTACATTGATACCTCCATTATCATTCTTTCTGCTAAGCACACTTTGACTATTGAGTCTTTTGTTTTCCATTCTGGAGGATGCCATTGGTATTTCTATGGGGATTGCATTGATATGTGATTGCTTTTGGTAATAAAGGCATTTTCAAAATTTTATTTCTGTCTATCCCACAATGGGATGTCCTGTAGCCCCCATCAATCACTAATTAAGAAAATGTTCCATAGGCTTGTCTACAGCCCAATCTTTTTGTTTGTTTGTTTTCAAGACAGGGTTTCTCTGTGTAGCAGCTCTGGATGTCTTGGAACTTGCTTTGTAGACCAGGCTGGTATTGAACTCACTGAAATCTACCTGCCTCTGCCTCCTGAATGCTGGGATTAAAGGCATGAACCACCACTGCCCGCCCAATATTCCCTCCGCCCCCAGTGGTAGTTTTTTTTTCTTTTTTCTTTCTAAAAACTATCTTTTTAAATTTTACATACCAATCATATAGTTCCCAGTCCCTCCCCTCTTCCCATCCCCTTCACCCTTCCCCCCAACAACACCTCCACTTCCACTCCTCAGAGAGGGTAAGGCACATTGCTTTGAGGAAGGATCAAGGTCCTCCCTAGTATGTCTAGGCTGAGCAAGGTATCCCTCCAAAGAGAATAGGTTCCCAAAAAGGGAGTACAAACAGTAGGGATAAATCCTGGCCCCATTGCCAGTGGCCCCAGCCATACAACTGTCACCCACATTTTGGGGGCCTGGTTTGGTTCTGTGCTGATTCCTTCCCTGTCCAGCTAGAGTTAGTGAGCTCCTATTAGCTCAGGTGAACTGTTGTAATTGGTATCTCCATCATGGTCTTGACCCCTTTGCTCATATTATTGCTCCTCCCATTCTTCGACTAGACTTTGGGAATTCAGCCCAGTGCTCTGCTGTGGCTCCCTGCCTCTGCTTCCATTAGTTGCTGGATGAAGGTTCTATGGTGATGTTTATGATAGTCATCAATCTGACTACAGGGCAAGGCCACATCGGGTACCCTCTCTACTATTGCTTAGGGTCTTAGCTGGGGCCTGTCAATCTTATGGGGGCATTTTCTCAGTTGACGTTCTCTCCTCTCAGATAACTATAGCTTGTGTCAAGTTGACAAAACTAGCCAGTACAGAGACCCACTGAGTTTAATTAGAGTTGTTGCATGAGCATGGATAGAGGATTTTCACTAGAGCACAAGCAATCTAGTAGTAGATAAACCCCCAAGGAATGTGACACTCCCTTCCTCTGGTACCTGTTATTTTCAATAGTCACTTGGTAGGATGGGTCCTTATAAACCCCTCTTGTTTGTTTCCATGATGAAATGTCTTGTCCCGGTTGTGTGGCCGTAGCTACTGTGAGTTGATGAGTGCAGTAGCCATGCCATAACTAGACATCTGTTTGAAGGGTTTTTTTTTTTATCCTCTAGGTCTTATATTCTTTCTGCCTCTGATTCTGTAATGTTCTCTGAGCCTTGGAGGGGTGATCAAAATGTCCTTTTTAGGGCCATCACTCTGTACTTTAAGCAGTTATGAATGTCTGCATTAACTCCCACCTGATACAAGAAGCTTCTTTGACAAATCCTGAGAGCAGTGCTACTTTACTCATGATGTAAACATGAGTCTTTAGAAGGCGATGTGAGAACATGTCCATTTACCAAAACAGTAACAGTAGTTGTAGTCCTAGTGTGGTCATAGTGTAGCTGTAGTCATAGCAGGGGAAGGAGGAGGTGGCTGTCTCCGAGATCCTATTACCTCTTCTTCCACAGACTTTTGACCAGGTTTATAGTACCAGGTATGAGTTCCCTCCTGTGAAGTATGCCTCAAATCCAATCAGAAAGCAGTTGGTCACTCCTATCATAATCGTGCTACTGCTGCACCAGTGGATACATCTTGCCTGACAGGTCTCTATTGTAG
The DNA here is from genome assembly GCF_982192425.1 of Myodes glareolus. NCBI lineage: Eukaryota > Metazoa > Chordata > Mammalia > Rodentia > Cricetidae > Myodes > Myodes glareolus. Next base: position 74,034,283 of record NC_142035.1, on the reverse strand, counting down.
TTCATATAGTTCCCAGGGCCATCTGCATGCATTGTGAGTTTAGGAATTGATGATTTTGGTGACTCTAGAAAGCATGCTGTGAGCAAGCTTATTCTTTCCCCTGGCCAATTTTCTGAATAAGCAATGAAGAAATAGTTTATTTTAGCTCACTATTGCAGAGGTTTTAGCCCACAGTAATTGGCATACTTGCTTCTGAGCCATGGTGGGAGAACATACTGACAGGGTGCATATGTGGAGCAGAGCAGTTCACTTCTATTATGGACAGGAGGCATAGAAGGGCTTGGAACAAGAGACAACCCAAAGCCATGACTCCAGTGACTTACTGGCTGGCCTGGACCTCACTCTGTGGACCAGGCTTGTCTCAAACTCACAGAGATCTACCTGCTTTGCTGCCCAAGTGCTGGGATTAAAAGTTTGCCTAATACATCCTCCCGCCTTTTCCTGCCAAATTAACACCCCCTTTTTACTTTCCCCTTGAAATCACCTGTGACCTGCTATTCCCATTTCTAGAACCCACCTCCATGGTTATTTTTCAGTTTCCTGTTTTTTTTTTAGTTACTCCAGGTTATTACTCATACATGGAGATAACCATAAATGTCTTTCTGGGTCTAGGTTATATCACTCATTCTAGATCCATCCATCTACCTGAAAAATTACTGATTCATTGATCTTTAAAAGTAAATAATATTCTATAGTATATATGTTCCACCTTTTCTTTATCCATTCATCAGTTGAAGGATGTTTCTTTTCCTAACTGTTATAAACAGAGTGTCAATAAATATGGCTGAGTAAGCATCTATGGAATAATATGTCATTTGTGCATATACCAAGGAGTGGTATAATTGGATCTTATGGTAGATTTTTGTTGTTGCTGAGAATTTTACACAATGATTTTCAGAGTGACTGGACCAGTTGCCATCCCACCAACAGCCAATGAGCCTTCTCTTCTACCCACATACTTGTTAGCATTTGTTGTCTGTTGTTTTCTTGATCTCAGTCATTCTGAGTAGGGTAAGTGAAATCTCAAAGTGATTTTAATTTGTTTTTTCTTCATTACTAGGGATGTGGAACCCTTTCTGAGATGTTTCTTAGCTACTTTTGTTTCTTCTTTTGAGAATGCTGTTCAGATCCATAGTCCTTTTTTTTAAATTGGGTTATTTGTTTCTTGATCTTTTTTTGAGTTCTTTGTATATTCTAGTTATTAACTCTCTCATATGTGTAGCTGGCAAAGACTCTCTCCCACTCTGGACTTTCTCTGTATTTGGTTGATGGTTTCCTTTGTTGTGCAGAAGCTTTTTAGTTTTATGAGATTCCATTTGTCATTTGTTGGTCTTAGTTCATGAAGAATTAGAGTCTTAAATAGAAAATCTTCTCTCTACCTATATCTTGTAGGGTGCTGCCTATATTTTCTTCTAGAAGTTTTATAATTCCGGGTTTCACATTGAGGTCTTTGATTCATTTGCAGTTGGTTTTTGTGTAGGTAATATTTACAGACCTAATTTCATTCTTATGCATGTGGACATTTTATTTTCCCAGCACTGTTTGTTGAAGTTGCTGTCTTTTTTTCCAGTTGAGTATTTTTTTTAATCCTTTGGCTGTAAAATTTCAGAGTATTTAAACATTCTAGGTATTTTATTTTATGTTTTGCAAAATTTTACGTAGTTTTTTTAATCTTAAAAAAGCATTCTTTTTGAAAATTTCAGAAGCTAACCAACTAATTATATCAGCCATATCATTCACTTAAAACTTCTAATCATTAATTTTCTTAGAGATAATTTTGTTTCTTTTATACTGTTGTGTGATTTTGTCCAGAACAGTTAAATTATTGGTTTGTGATAAGGTAGAATTCCTTTTTTGTGTGTGAAGCAAAATGAAACAGATCAAACTTAGTTGATAGATAAACTAGGTATTGCAGTTCTGTATGCTGCCTCCACTGTTGTGGCAATCGTGAAGAATCCTGATATTATCTATGGGCAGCATTCATGACCTCTGCTGTTTGTCTGAGTAAATGTCAGACTCTCCAGGAGACTGTGATATTAAGCAGACTCTCTTGTGCTGGAAAGGGAGGGGTGGGGAGAAAACAGCATGGTATTTATGACTGCAGGAACTATAAGCTGTAATTTCATGAGATCAAAGCATGTGCTGTTTATCTGTTACACTAACAGCTTTGAATAAAATGGTTAGAAAACAGACAATGTACTAAAAGTTCAGGATATTTTAAAGCTTATAAAGGCTGTAAAATTAAAAGCACAGCTTTTCAGTAGAAAATTATTTCACGGAGGTCTTTGATTTCAGTTTATTATGCACTTAAGATTAATTAATATATACAAGAAAGAAGAGACATGAAATAATTACTTTTCACTTTTTCAGTCCTCTATTAGTTTTCTATACTCATTTTCTTCTAACTTCTCTGTTTCATAATAATTATTTTAATGAAAATTAATACATTTTAGAGTATCTCCTAAGGACAACTAATTCCAGAAGTTCCACTTTTCATATTACTGTAAAATATAGGAAAAAGACTGACAAGATGGCCTAACAGGTAACGTTACTTACCCCCAAGTTAGAGGACCTGAGTTTAATCCTTGGAACCCACGTGGTGCAAGGAAAGAACACAGGTTGTGTTCTGACGCCACGTGTGTGCTGTGGTTCATACATCCATACATACACACACAAGTAAAGAAATAAACATAATTTAAAAGAAAAGTAGAGAAAAGAAGTTAATTGCATTTTGTTGCCATAAAGAAGAAAAAACCTTTAGACCACCAATCCTCATTGTATCCAAAGAGTTTTAAGTTATATAAGTGACTTTACACTTAGTTGTATACCTCTTATTAACAGGCCATTGAAGCTTAGGAATGAACCTTGAACACATTACTAGTATGAAACAACTAGTTTCAGCTTAATTTCCAATTTGTTTGAATCTTATTTACTTAATTCAGTTATATCTTGGTGTTGGAAAAGCTAATATTAAAAAACTAAAATTTCAAAACCCATTTTCAGTTTTTCTCTGAAAGTTATCTTTACATAAGAAAGCAACCTGAAATTGTTTTTGGAAAGGCTATTAATTATATTAGGAAAAAGTACACATTATATTTAAGCCAGTATCATTGGTATCTTTAAAAAAAATAGAACGAGTTGAGACTACAGAAATGGCTCAGTGGTTAAGAGTGCTTGCTGACTCTTCCAGAGAATCCAGGTTTGCTTATCTAGCACCTTTGTTGGATGTTTGACAACTACCTGTAACTCAAGCTCCAGGAACCCAGTGCCCTCTTCTGGACCCATGGACACCCACATATACATATATACATAATTAAAAATTAAAAAATTCTTCAACCAGTTATCATATTATTAGATTAAATAATGTATAATATGAATATCAGTTAAATATTGTATAAATCAGAGTTGAGATCAAAACTTCAGTATCCTTTAGCAGATATTTTACCTTTGCATTAATTTTATACATTTTAAGATCTTATATTATTGAAGTTTATCCTTCCTTCTGTCATTCTCCATAGTCATTTTAACTGGTGCCCCCATTTTTTATGTTTACCAATGTGGGAAATGGTAATAAAATAAAATAAAATGTTCAAAAAGTTCAGTTAAAGAACATTTAGCCTATTGAAGACATTCTCCTTAATGGTTCATTCATTATATTGTTTCCTGATCAGAATACACTTGAATCTAGACTTAAAATACAGAATTATCCTATTTTAAACTCACAAGATAGGAATTCTTGTTTATAACAGTCCAGATTATTTTCCAGTCTCAAAATATCGTCTTCTTCTTAAAGTTGACACAATACTGATAACTCACACCTGATTAGCTTTACTTCTGCAGTTTGCTCATAAAACTTCACTGCTCTGCTCATACCTAACACCAGCTACTTCTCTTGTGACATGGATCTGAAGTGCGGTGTTGTTCCTTGAATGGAGGGAAGGTGGCTATTCAATCATGAATTCTCTGCAATCTACTCATGCCTATTGCTTTCCAACAGTCTTGCAAATTGACTGTAAACTCTGCTACCATTAACAATAATCTGTTTGGCTGACTTTAAGTGCCTTCATCAAGTGTTTTTATTGCCATTTACATTATACTAAATAAATCACACTTGATCAAATTTAATTTTCAGCAAAGGTAAGCCATATCTCTTTCACAGTTATCATTCTTTACCAAGTGTATTCTTTACATCTTTTAGTTCCTCTTAAATTTCTGAAGATATTCAGGTATGATGGACTATAAGGTAAAACAAGATACTTTTCCTCAAGGAGCTTATAGAGCTGTGGTTGCCAACCTTCCTAATGCTGTGACCCTTTAGTATAGTTCTTCATGTTGTGGTGAGCTCCAACCATAAAATTGTTTTCATTGTTTCTTCATAACTTGGCTACTGTTATTAATTGTAATATAAATATCTTATATGCAGGGTATCTGATATGTGACCCCCCCAGGGGTCATGACCCGCTGGTTGAGAACTACTATTATAGAGGGGAATTCACTACTGTTAGCCAGAGAGAATGAATCTTAATTCTTTTTTTTTGAGAGAGAGAGAGAGAGAGAGAGAGAGAGAGAGAGGAATGGCTCACACCATTCTTTTTATTATTATTATTATTATTATTATTATTATTATTATTATTATTATTATTACTATGTATACAATATTCTGTCTGCATGTATGCCTGCAGGCCAGAAGAGGGCACCAGACCCCATTACAGATGGTTGTGAGCCACTATGTGGTTGCTGGGAATTGAACTCAGGACCTTTGGAAGAGCAGGCAATGCTCTTAACCGCTGAGCCATCTCTCCAGCCCCTGAATCTTAATTCTTTAAATAAATAAAAGTAATACCTAATTATTCATGACTGTATTAAGATGTCAAAGTACATACAGGTAGGAAATAATTCCGCATTGTACTGCATCTGTGGCCATCACAGATTCCCTTACTCAGCAGAGTAGGAATATCACAAAGTAGTTGCTCAGCAAACACAAGTTTCTGATCTGCATTTTGTAGATGAGACTATTGGAAGTAATATGGATTAAATGACTTACCTAAATTTGCATAATGAAAATAGAACCATAATTGAAATGCATATAAATTTTTGGCTTAGAACCTATGATCTTAAGAATTCCACAAATAATTATAGCAGCATATGTTGTTCATCCACACATGTTGCTGCATTAGCTGCAAGAGATCATATATTTGTCAAAATGGGAGTGTGTTCCACTTTCAATGGCTTTGACAAAATACCTGATGAGAACATAGGGACGAATTGTGGCTCACAGTTTCATGGGCTTCACTTTATATCCCATGGCTCCATTGATTCTAGGCCTGCAGTGAGGCAGAACATATGGCAGAGATCCTATGGAGAAGTTTCTTTCCTCATGGGGGACAGAGCATAGAGAGAGTGCTAACAGGAAGGGGCCAAGGGACACCCCTCCACTGGTGTGGGACAATTGTCTTATAATTTAATTGTCAATTATATTTTAAATAAATGCTGATTGTCCATAGCCAGGCAGGAAGTATAGGCAGGACAACTAGACAGGAAGTAGAGGTAGGTCAATGAGAACAGGAGAATTCTGGGAAGAAGGAATCCCATTCCTCTGTAGTCCTGACCAAGCCACAGAAGAAGCAAAATGTGACTGCCTTGCTGAATAAGGTACCAAGCCTTGTGGCTAACATAGACAAGAATAATGGGCTAATATAAGTTGTAAGAGTTAATAAGAAACCTGAGATACTAGGCCAATCAGTTTATAACTAATGTAGGCCTCTGTGTGATTCTTTGGGACTTAACAACTGAGGGAACTGGGCAGGAGAGAAAACCTCAGGCAACACTCCACAATGGCCAGCTTCCTCCACCTAGGCTCCTCTTCCATATTCTGGTACCTCCGAATAATCTGTTCACCTTTGAATGCTGAAAGAATACTCATCATGATCCTACTGTTTGCCCAAAGCTTGTCAGCTGACAGCCAAGCCTTCATACAGGGGCCAGTGGGAAACATTCTACCTTGCTTCCTTCCAGACTTTTCATGCTCATCTCATAATGCAAAATGAAAAACCCAGTACAGGGCTGGTGAGATGGCCGAGCTAGATAAAGGGGCTTCTACTAAGCTTGACAACCTGACTTTGCTCTCTGGATCAAACTCATAGCCACATAGTGGAAGGAGAGAATGGACTCACCCACATTGTCCTCTGACATCACACACACACACACACACACACACACACACACACACACAGTGAATAAATGTAAAAAATAAGTATTTCTGTACCAAATGAAAGAAATTAGAGTCAAAATTAAGGCTAATCTCTTGCAAAGTCTTAGGGGCATGAACAAATTGTAGATACGTTCTTGATCATAATGTAACACAGATATCTTAGCTTTCTGTTGCTATAATAAATACCATGACTGAAAGCAACTTGGTAAGGTAAGGGTTATTTCAGCTTATAGCTCACACTCCATCACTGAGGGAACTCAGGGCAGGAACTCAAGGCAGGAACTGAAGCAGAGGTCATGGAAAAAAAGCTACTCTACTGGCTTGCTCAACCTACCTTCTTAAACAACTCAGGGCTGTGTGCCCAAAGGTGTACCCTGCCACAGTGGTCTGGGCCCTCCCACATCAATTGTTAATCAAGACAATATCCCACAGACTTGACTTGAAGCTAGTCTCATGGAGGCATTTTCTCAATTGAGATTCTCTCTTTCTAAAGGACTCTAGCTTGTGCCACGCTGACAATAAACAAACAAACAAACAAACAAATAACCAAGGCAGATGGCATCTAGTCCAATTCTGAATGGAATCTTGTTCCCATCTGAAACTTGATGGGTATGATCTTTGCCCTCCATATTTACATCGGTTTTATGACTAAGTTCCGATAGGAATCATTCATTAGACTCTACTTACAACATTTTTAGGCTTCCGTAGCCCAGTCTTTTCAAATTCCTATCACAAATTGGTTTTGAAGGCTGTGGTGGTTTGAATAGTTATGCCCCCCATAGACTTAGGTGTTTGAGTGCTTGGCTCATAGGGAATGACACTGTGAGGCCTTGTTGAAGTAGGATCATCTAATCTGCCGGTTTTCAAATTTAAAAAAAACAAAATAAAACAAAACTGTGGAATGTTTTATGATGTGGGAGCTCAGTATTGAAACAAATAAATCTTGAGCATGTGAGCCTGAAGAGAAACTTGAAAGAACTCTTGAGCTGTACCTGTTAGTTCCAGTTTTTATAAGAATCTCAGCAAAGCATTGCTGAGGCTTGTCAGAGCACAGTTTGAAAGCTGTGATCAGATCTAACAACTTTTTTCAGGGAGAGGAACTGAGACCTATGAGAAGGTTAGATTATTCAGTATCAAATAATAAACAAAAAAGTCTCCACTTGCCACACTTTATTATACACATTTGTAATATTCTGAATAAACTGTAACCTTCACAATGTTAACTCTGGCCATGGGTTTGGTGATGTCAGCAGCTATTGCACTGCACACGATCAGTCCAGCCAGTCACCATCTCTCCTCATGCTACTGTGAGGTTTGAGCAGGAGCATATGATACAGATTTCATAAGCAAGAGGCAGTTGGAGGAAACTTTTTGTTGTTTTTATAGAATACCCAGAGCTGGCTGTGATGGTGTATACTTACAGTCACAGAACTTGGGATGCAGGAAGACTGTAAGTTTAAAGCCAGCCTGCACAACATAGTGAGATCGTCTCAAGAAACAAAACAAGGGGCTGGAGAGATGGCTCAGTAGTTAAGAGCATTGCCTGCTCTTCCAAAGGTCCTGAGTTCAATTCCCAGCAACCACATGGTGGCTCACAACCATCTGTAATGAGGTCTGGTGCCCTCTTCTGGCCTGCAGACAGACACATAGACAGAATATTGTATACATAATAAATAAATAAATAAATAAATAAATAAATAAATAAACATTTAAAAAAAGAAGAGAGAAAGTCACAAAACATGTTTCAGTGCAACTTTTTCATTCCTTTAAAAAAAAAAGAAACAAACAAAACAAATACTATTCCTGAATGAGATAGTTACTATATAATATCAAAATTGACCTCTTGTTACAAGTCCAAGGAAAAATAATCCAACAGATAGACATGACCAATTATTGGTAATGTATATTGAGTACTTTTGTTCTCTGTTATGTGACAGAGGGTATCCTTATTATTTGATGGTTTAAGATGTGACATATAAACAAGAAGGAAGTGATGAGAGAGAACAGAAAGGCTACTCAGTGAATTTCATGGCACTTGTGCAAAAGTGACCTATTTAAAGGGCCTTTCAGACTCTAAAAAAGACTGCTGTGGCTCGCTGGTTATTCCCCTTCCATCCTTTCAAGACTTTCCATGTGGTCTCTGTTTTTCTTTTTCCTTTTCTTTTCATAGTTTTTCTTTCAGTGAATTTGTATTCTTAATTCAGTGTCAACTTCACAAGATGATTTCACACATCTGTTTCCAGCTTCACATTTGCCTTAAGCTCCAGATTTCTGTTCATCTCCACCGCCTCTCTCCTCTTTCTGTCCCTCCTCCTTTCTCTATCCTCCTCCTCTTCCTGCCTCTTTCCCTCCTTCTCATCCTCTCTAGGCTCCCTCAGGATTTCATATTATTTCCCAGACTAGTTTTGAAACCCCAGACTCCCGCTGTTTTCTTATCTCAGCCACCCAAGGAACTGGTCCTTTAATACGGCCTGAAGTACCACCCTTGCTCTTCTGCCATTTACTTTAAACTGTTGCAAGTTCTCTCTGTTTGTTCTCTATTGTAACATCTAAACTAACCAGCTCCAGACCGGAGTTTGCACTCTCACCTTTTTTTTCATATCTAAAAGAGACAAACAAACAAATGCAAATTTGAAAACTGAAAACGGACCATCCTGTGAGTGCTGTGTCTGTTGAGAGTGAGTTAAAACTGGATTACCTAAAACTCCATTCTGGGGAATTTATCATCTTTTATACTTTGAAAAGCAAAGCAAGAGGAACATTTTAAAAAAATTAATAGCTATGAACCAGGGTTGGTGATTTCTGCCTTTGGCTTTAAGTGTCTGTCCAAACATTTTCTATCCCTTCTCTTACACAGTTCATACATACATCATGTTTTTCAACAATAAAGCAGACTTCCCATTTCCTTTTCAGTTTTATGCTCCTTTCTCATTTCGTGATCCCCTTGTCATTTCTTCTAACCTTACCTAGCTGCCCTGGAATCACCTTTGATTGATGTGGGTTTTTTAATTCTTTCTTCAGTCTATCACATCTTCTTTCAGAGTGTCTCATATTTTGTATTGTCCAGTGGCAGCAGGAATAGAGACACAGCTTCATTTCTTGCCTACAGGATCCTGAGAAGTTCCCTTAATCTTTTAGGGATCTCAGTTCAGGTAAAACCAGACCCTTGGATTCAACACATAAAAAAAAAATTTCAAGATGAGCCACTATGAGTTGGAATATATTAAAAATAGGAAGAAATGGACTCAGGAAAAGCACACCCAAGTACTTTGGACTTCTCAAAGAAGAGCCACAGTTTATTCAAAATCAAAAAATTATCACTGGATTACCTAAAGCTCCACTCTGGGGAATTTATCATTTGTTATCTTTTATACTTTGAAAAAATGTAAAAGGAATATATTTTAGAAGAGTTTAATGACTATGAGTCAGGATTGGTGATTTCTTTTAGGGACCTATAAAAGAGTTACAGTTTATTCAAGATCATTTTAAATACAGATTTTAAACGGGATGTGGGGTCTCCAGAAAGAAAATAATGACATGCCCAAGTGTGGGTATGGGCTTCTCAATTCAGTGTTACAGCATATATATATATATAGTTTTTCTGGCTATAGGGTTATGTCTTAAAAGGTTGCTTGTCTTTCTTTTTTGATAAATAATACTATGGGGTGACTCCAGAGAGGACTTGGTTGGATTATATCTGATAAAGAAAGCTGGGAGCTTTTAAAGCTGCACAAAAGTTTAGGAAATTTTTTGTTTGTTTGTTTGATTTTACTATAAATGGGGGTTTCTATTGAAATTCCTGGAAGCTTGTAGCTGGGAAAGGAGAAAAGCCATAAGCAAACATTAATCATGTTGGAATTCTTGGTTTCAACTGACAAGAGGCTTGTCAGAATCCTGGATGAGGGGTTTTTCTTTTCCCATCATCCTGTCATTTCCTGAATATTTGACCTACCTCACACTCATCATCTCATGCTGGTTTTCATGCATAATATATCAGTTAGCCAGTGTTCTGTTCTCTGGAGTTCTTCCCCTCTTTTAAATAAACCAATTTACTCAGCTGCAAGCTTAAGGGAGCACCTGTTGGCACTTGACACACAGTAACTACTTAGTAGATGTAGAAAGAATTTTCAGCTCAATTCTCCTTTACCTGCCAAAGCCTGTCAGGGTCCGGCACTAGCCCGGACCACAAATTCTTTCTCTATACCAGACCCCAACATAAACTATCTCTCTCTGGCTTTATCAGGAGGGAGATTCTCAGAGATCCCTCATGATATCCTGAGTTCACGTGGTGAAGAATTCCTCTCGTTTATTCTCCAAACAAGTCTTTATACCAAAATGTAAACTGAGGGGTAAAATACATTAGCATTCTCTCTCCTAGGTAACCAGGTGGATGATTTTTAGTCACTTCCACAACTACCTGTGCTTGCTGTCAAGTCTTCCGAGCCTGTATGCTAGCTGTCATGTAGGCTGAAATAGCATTTCTTTTTTTAAAATATTTATTTATTTATTTATTATGTATACAATATTCTGTTTGTGTGTCTGTCTGCAGGCCAGAAGAAGGCACCAGACCTCATTACAGATGGTTGTGAGACACCGTGTGGTTGCTGGGAATTGAACTCAGGACCTTTGGAAGAGCAGGCAATGCTCTTAACTACTGAGCCATCTCTGCAGCCCTTAGCATTTCTTTTTAGGCATCCTCCAAATTACAAAGAAAGGAGCAAAACAACATTCTGACCTTTTGTTAGGTTAGCAACAGCCTGTCTGGAAGGTTACGTGACCATCTCAGGTGTGGCCTATGGCTTTGGAGCCTGGCGGCCATACCATGTAGAAATATGGGCCTACAATCCACTCTCTCTTATTAATTTTAATAAAACCTGTGCTCCTGCAACAGGACATATGATCACACCTGGCTTGGGTAAAGACCTCTTCATTTATCCAAATTTTCCAGTCTCTGGAACAGGCATTCATATATGCAAATTCCTGTCTTAGGCATCTGAGGAGAAGAAGCTTCAAACCCATCATTGACTGCTGATCTCTGTGAAGAAAAGAGATTAATGGAGAGAGATACTTTTTTGGCTTTGTGTCTTGGAGCCATACTTTCTTGTCAGGATAAATTATAATGCTTTATGAATAATCGTGCTCCTAAAGGCTATTGTCTCCTATTTAAAGGAGAAGAGAATCGCCTGAGCTGAGACTGCTTCTTCAGCTAGTTTAGTGCAGCTCTTAAATCTTTTACAATGTATCAAAATCTAAAATTCTTAACTTATGCATTAACTCCCAACATTTACAAGGTGTGTCAAACTTTTCTCAGAAGTTGCAAACATCAACAGGTCAATATCATAATTCTCAGCATTGTTGGTCAGTATCAACTTTTCCAAAAATATCTAGGTCAGTACCATAATTCTCAGCATTGTTGGTCAGTACCAACTTTTCCAAATATTATCAGGTCAGTACCATAATTTTCAGCATGATTGGTCAATACCAACTTTTCTCAACATCTTACATGCAGTTACAGAGATCAGGTCAATACCGGTAAGAGTACAATGACATTGCTGTTATCAAATACCAGTTCCAGTCTCTGAACAGCAGTTAGACCCTTAGTCTGCCCCCTTCTTAAGTGAAGAGGGGTTTTAGTCATTTATTATTTTGAGTCTTTCTTTCCCTAAGGGCAAAGCTTAGTTTTTAGTTCCAAGGTTTAATATTTAATCAGAATGAGTTCTGTGTCTTAAAGATTAAAACAGTCAAATGTTCAGTCTGCATCTCAGCTCCAAAGCAAACAGGATTCAAACTGCACAAAATTGTAGTCACCGTGGTCAGGTCATCCCAGCAGGGCCTCTGTGTCTGTGTGTGTCCCAAGTGTCTGGAAGCAGCTCAGCATCCGTTCCTCAGTGCAGCATGGCACCCTGCAGTGTAGAGTGATGGTAGCAGGTCCTACAGTCAGGCACTGCTCTCTGTGGGGGCGGGGAAGACTGGACCATGGACTCTTCTCCAATTCCTTTCTCCAACTCCTCAATGGGGTGTTTGCAGCTATGACATCATCAGGTCTGCCACTCCTTTACTGTACATGCAATCATCTCATCCAGCTTTATTTTCTTTCTGTGAAAAAAGAACATAAACACATCCTCAACCCCAAATTAATATGGGTCAGGTCTTTTCATAATTCATTGCAAGGGCTATTTTTCACCTTGCCTTAGCAAAGGTCACCTTGGTGCCATCATGTCAGCTCTGTCTGCAGCTTTTATAAGTGTTTTCAAGGAGCCAGGGCACGCTCCACAATTCCTTTTCATTAGTAACCATGTATGCAGCTCTTCCATTGGAAGAGCTGTTTGTAAAATTCAGCATAGCGTCCTTTAAGGGATCTTTAGCTATGACATTAGCAAAATATAGTTGGAGCAACAATCATCTGGGAAAGATTATTACTCTGGCCCTTAAATTGAGTAAATACAATTGTTCAAGAATCACTATTTTAAAATTATTAATTAATCTATTGCTTAGTATAGGAAACATTGATCACTTTCAATTTTCTGTTAAACTATCTCCTAGATTTTATCCTGCTCTTCTGTATTAGACAAGCTACTGCTTTAAATTAAGAGTTTAATATCTTACCTGGCAAAAATGAGACGACGTAGCAGTAAAAGCATTTTTTTCCATAAAACTGCTGTAGAATAAGTTTTGTACTTAATACATACTTGTCATAGCAGAATCATAATTAATGTACTGTACTTGCTGATTATTGTATACTCTACGTGTTGATATATACTTTACCTGCTTGAGTACCTGTTTGGCAGCTTCTATAAGCTCTTTACTGGAAATTGCCTCATTGTTTTTTTTTTAAGAATTTTACTTTTATCTCAAGATTTTTCATAATATTGTAACTAAGGCCTTAACCATTGTATGTCTCATTACAAGTTTGTAAGCTATCCTCTTCTTATGTTGCAAGTCTGCCTAGCTGATAGGAAAATGGAAAAAGAAACCATATTTAACTAATGATGCTGGCCTAATTAGACATCTACATGTAAAAGAATGAAAATAGATTTATATTTATTTCTATGCATAAAACTCAAGTTTAAATGAGTCAAAGACCTCAACATAAAACCATCCACATTGAACTTCACAGAAAAAAAAATTAAAAGTACACTTTGGCACATCTCAAACACAGCCTCAGTGGCACAGGCATTGAGAGATAGAATACTAATTAGATCTCCTGAACTGAGAAGCTTCTGTATAACAAAGGACATAGTCAATAAGACATAATATCAGTCTATAGAGTGGGAAAATATCTTTACTTATCACTAATCCATTTCAAAAACATACAAAGAACTCAGGAAATTAGTTATCAAAAGAACAAATAATCCAATAAAAATATATGTTACAGACCTAAGCTGAAAACTCTCAATAGATGAATTTAAAATGACTGAAAGACACTCAAAAAATGCTCAAACACAACATCCTTAACCATTAGAGAAATGTAAATCAAAACTCTGAGATTTTATCTTATCCCTGTAAGAATGACCAAGATTAAAAACACCTATGACAATTTATGCTTAAGAGAGTGTGGGGTAAAGGAAACTCCTCCACTGCTGGAAGTGCACACTGGCACAGCTGCTTTGGATCCTAGTATGGCGATTTCTCAAAGTTAGGCAACCGTCTACCTTAAGACTCAGCAATTCCCCTTTTGGGCCTTTATACAAAAGATGCTCAACCGTACCATAAGGACATGTGCTCAACTATGTTTACAGCAGAATTACTTTATCATAGCCAGAACCTGAAAACAACCCAAAATGCACCTCTTCTGCACATATGATAAATGAGAGATATCATCATTTTAAATAGCCATGAATACCACAAAATATCTTGGAGTAACTCTGACCACACAAATGGAAAAAAAAAACTGTATGATAAGAACTTTAAATCTTTTTTTAAAATTTATTTATTTATTTATTATGTATATAATATTCTGTCTGCGTGTTTGCCTGACGGCCAGAAGAGGGCACCAGATCTCATTATAGATGGTTGTGAGCCACCATGTGGTTGCTGGGAATTGAACTCAGGACCTTTGGAAGAGCAGGCAATGCTCTTAACCTCTGAGCCATCTCTCCAGCCCCTGAACTTTAAATCTTTTAAGAAAGAAATTTAAGACATCAGAAAAAGGAAAGATCTATTCTCTTGTGAAGGTAGAACCAACATAGCAAAAATGACAACCTCACTGAAATCAATTTACAGATTCAATGCAAATGTTCATTAAAATTATAGCAAAATTCTTCACAGACCTTGAAAAAATGATCCTCAGCTTTATAAGAGAGATATAAAATCTCAGGATAACCTAAACAATCTTAAAATTCTTTACAATCAAGGAACTTCTGAAAGCATCACAATTTTTTACTTTAAAACTTCACTACAGAACCACAGTATTGAAATCAATCCACCTTGAATACAAATTCACATGCCTACAAACAGCAGATTTTTGACAAATAAGCAAAATTGTGAAATGAAAAATAAGCATATTTAACCTGTTTATTAATTTTTTATTGTCCTGAAGCTGCAATTCCCTGAGGCTAGTTTCCTTTTCTGCAACCTGCCTTTCAGCTTCTGCTTGAAGCTGTGCCGCAAGGCAGTGGGTGCGACACAGGCTCTGTCTGCCAGCCTGCCTTCCCAAGCTCTGGTGGGCATAGCTGCATGGATTTCACCCTTGTTTCACCCTTACTCCTCCTGTCTTGAGGGACTCCTCGAGTCCGTGAATAAACAAATCCTGTTTACCGAATGCTTGTCCCATGGTATAATCTCACCTTGAGCCAATGTGTGTCAAAACCTCTGAATCTGACTCATGGTTGGGTGGTCCATGAAGACAGGCCTGTTATGTGTGTGCAGTGGCATTCCGCAAACCTCCACGGTTTTCGCAGGTCCCTCCCTGTTCAGGTGGCATTCTTCATCATGTGAACTCAGTATATTATGAGGGATCTCTGAGAATCACCCTTCCGATGAAGCCATGTGAATTGTGTTTTTATTCTCACGCCTCCACGCTGGTCCAAACAGAGATAGTTTATGTTGGGGTCTGGTCGAGAGAAAATAATTTAGGATCCCAGCTGACACTGGACCATGACATAAAATCCAATCTCAAGCCATGAAACTATATTCCTCCCCCCCTTCCACCATTTATATATTCAATATTGTTCCTAGTTTTCTCTGCTTCTTGCTTTTATATTCCTTTACCTTTCTTATCCTTAGATGTGCTTTTAAAATTTTGCTCATATTAAATGGAGCTGGAGCAGGAAGCTGACGTCTGGCACATTGGCATTGGTGACAGAAGACTTTAATGGGGAGAATGTTTGTGTAATTGTTGACAGAGCTCAGAGAACAAGCAAGGGGTGGTGAAGCAAGTGCAGGTAAAAGCGCAGGGGAAGCGAAAACCACTGTCACACACAGGGAGTGGAACAGTGGGACTTGGAGAGAACTGTAGGCTACAGCATAGAAGATTGAGCTGTGGGTTCCTGAAGATGTAGGCCCTGACTCGATTGTGGTTGTAGGGAGGGAGCTACTACACAGGTATCTCCCGCAGATCTAACCCTTCAGCCTCCAGAGGCAGAGGATTTCCTATTCTCATAGAGATCAGTGATGCAGAGCTGAGAGCAGTGTGCAAAAAACATGGCAAGTAAGTAAAGCTGATCAAATGGAGGGTATGCATTCATTTCACACATCTCCCTAATCCATGTCTTTTTTAAAAGTAATTAACTAATTAGTTAATTTTGCATACCAGCTGCAGTTATCCCTCTTTCTTCTCCTCCTGCTCCCTCCCCCCACCTCCCTTCTATCTCCCATCCACTTCTCAGTCTCCATTCAGAAGGGATAAGTCCTCCCCTGGGAGTCAACAAAGCATGATATATCAAGTTGAGTCAGGACCAAGCTCCTCCCCTTTGCATCAAGGCTAGGCAAGACATCCCACCACGGGGAATAGGTTCCAAAGAGTCAGCTCATGAGACAGGTCCTGGCCCCACTGCTAGGGGCCCTACAAAAGACCAAGATACACAAATGTCACCCAGATGCAGAGGGCCTAGGCTCGTCCCATGCAGGCTCCCTTACTGTTGGTCCAGAGTTCATGAGCTCCCACAAGCTCAGGTGAACTGTCTCTGTGTATTTCTCCATCATGGTCTTGACACCCCTTGCTCTTATAATCCCCCTTCCTTCTTTTCAACTGGACTCTTGGAGTTTGGCCCAGTTCTTGGCTATAGATCTCTGCATCTGCTTTCACCAGTTACTGGATGAAGGTTCTGTGATGACAATTAGGGTCGTCACCAATCAGACTACAGGAGAAGGCCAGCTCAGGCACCCGTCCTGCTATTGCTAGGAATCTTAGCTGGAGTCATCCTTGTGCATTCCTGGGAGTTTCCCCGGCACCAAGTTTCTCTCAAATCCCAAAATGGCCCACTCTATCAAGATATCTCCTTCATGCTCTCCTCCTCTGTCCCACCCACAACTCAAACATCCTGATCCTTCATGTTCCCATCCCCTCCCCTCTACCTCCACTGCTCCCAGTTTACCCAGGACATCTCATCTATTTCCTCTTCCCAGGGAGGTAGATGTGTACTCTTGTTACCTAGGGAAACTCCTTGTTACCTAGCTTCTTTGGGACTGAGGACTGTAGCCTGTTTATCCTTTCCTTTGCATCTAATACCCACTTATAAGTGAGTACATACGTGTTTGTCTTTCTGAATCTGGGTTACCTCACTCAGAATGACTTTTTTCCTAATTCAAATCTTACTTCTGTTGTTTACATTTTTGTTTTGCTGTTTTATTTATTTTTAATTTATTTTTATCTTATGTGTACAAATGATTTGCCTGCAGGTATATAGGTGCACCATGTGCTTACCTGGCACCTGAAGAGATTAGAAGAAGCTGTTAGATCCCCTGGAATTGGAATTAGGGATGTTTGTGAGCTGTTCAGAGGGTGCTGGGGACTAAACCTGGGTTCTCTGAATGAGCAACAAATGTTCACAGCTGAACTATCTCTCCAGTCCTGTTTAGTTACTTTAATATAAGCTGAGAGTTCTTATTTTACCTGACAGTAATTTGCCTACCTATTTTTCTAAGAAAAGGCCTACTTCTTGATCCACATGGTTACTTTAACAGTCTTTTCTGCATACCCAAAAGTGGTGTATGAACTAAGACTGATTTTCCTGTTTTTTTGAGTGGGGATTTAAGATATAATTGTATGAGGCTATGGCATGTAGAGCTGCGGCACCCAATTCTGGCTGCATCCCTGTTTTTTGTGGCATCTATTTGAGCTTCCTCCCCCCTCAGTTGGCTGTCCTTTTCCACCTTCTCTATTAGCTTCTTAACTCATCTATGAATGCTAGGGTTCCTTGGGACACAGTCACTTGTCAGCTTCTGCCTTTCAATAACTTCTTCCCATAAAGGCCCTTGATGGATCAGTCAAATTATATTGAACACTCCATCATGGGTTCCTTTCAACAATAGACCCAACAAATACTATGCCCAGGCTTCAGAGAAGTGTCACTTTGCTGAAAACCGCCATTACATATATAGACTCACACTGCTCCAGATGCTGAGACTAAGTGATGGTTGAGAGCTTAGCCCTAAGTAGGACAGTTATGCTATTTTCTTTAAGGCTCAGGAAACATTGTGGATGAGGGGGTGGAAAGAATATAAGAATTAGAAGATTAGAGAGAAGCGTAAAATGCGATCTTCTGGGCACGGCTTAGCTCTTGCAGTCATGATCTTAGCAACTGTAGTTGCCTGTACTGGGCCTGTGGAAGACTAAGCCTGCTGTCTTCAATCTTGGCTCAGGAAGGGATTTGTGTGATCACACCCCATCCTGTCTAAAGTATTGACTACTGATGGAGTCTCAGAGAGAGGCAGTCAATATCTTCATTTGTGAACTCACAAATGAGCTCACCAGGCTCCACTGTATAGTTCAAAGCCCATGGACATACAGACTGACAAGTTAAAAGTCAGTGTGTCGTTAAGATGAGACAGAAAGATATAAATGTGAAGAAGAGACTTTTAAGGAGAAGAGGTTTGATAATGGTGGGAGGGAAGATGGGGTGTGTGAAGAGTAACCGATGTGTTCTATACATCAATGAATTTGTCAAAGTAAAACTTTAATAAAATTTATATATAAAAATATTCTGTTGTTAAATGAAATATAATTTTAAAGATTTGGAAACTATCATGAAAACATCTTGCTTTGGTAAAATATATATACTGAATTTCCTTTTTGTTTCTTATGTTAAGGAACTAAAAAAAGTAGCTTCAGAGTTGATTAAGTCCAAGGTCACATGTCAGCATAAGATGGAAGAAGAAAGTATAGATCTGATAATTAAAGAACAAAAATATGAAGAGCTTCAAGAACGACTCGACATGGTATTTGATTAAATTTACTCAAGTTTATAAAATTAAATCTTACTAAAAGTATGAGAACTTCAGCATTATTGCATGAAATATTTCTTCTTTGTAAAGTTAATAGACATGGTAAAAATTAAAGTATGAATCTTTTTTAAATTATTGAGCTTTTACTTTAATCCCAGCACTTGGGAGGCAGAGACAGGATGATCTCAGTGAGTCTGAGGTTAGCCTGGTCTACCAAGTGAGTTCCAGGACAGTCAGGACAGTTACACAGAGAAACCGTATCTCGAAAAAACAAAAACCAGAAACAAAAACAAAATTATTTAACTTTTTTGTCCTTAGTAAATCTTAGAACAAAATTAGGCTATAACAAATTTCATCCCACTCAGATGTAGCTTCAGGTAATATTATGGCACAGTGGTGTCTCTCTGAGTCACTTCTAAGATGAGAAATTTTATAGTTTTAATGCTTATGTTTTTACTAGACTATATTAGGCTTATTAATTCACTGGAGCCAGTGTCTCAACACAAACATGGGTGCTGAATTAAATATAGAATTTACTGAATTTTACATCATAACTTTAAAATTCTTCAACTTTGAAGGAATTGAAATTAAATAAGAAAATTAATGAAGAGATTACCCATATTCAAGAAGAAAAACAGGTAAGCACTACTCATATATTTTGGAAGTCAGTTAATATTTTCAAAACCAGTAGTAAGGTGAGAAGTAGATGTGAGATGATATTTGACTAGGTGTGAAGTAGGCATTCAGCTAACATGTACTGAGTGGGCATGTTTGTATGTTTTTAACCAGTTGAATGTATACTTCTACTTTTTGTTATTAAAAAAGCCTTATTTCCTTCATTCCCTTTTTCCTTCCTTCCTTTTTTCTTTCCTTCCTTCTTTCCTTCCTTCCTTCCTTCCTTCCTTCCTTCCTTCCTTCCTTCCTTCCTTCCTTCCTTCCTTCCTTCCTTCCTCCCTTCCTCCCTTCCTCCTTTCCTTCCTTCCTTTGAGACAGGTTTTCACTAGGTAGCCCTATTTGTCTTGGCCTTGGCTATGTAGATCAGATTTGACCTTGAACTCAAAGAAATCCACCTGCTTCTGCCTCCTGGGTTTAAAGGCCTGTGCCTTTACATCTATTTGTGTGTGTGTATGTGTCTTAGTATGTACTCACATGTGTGCACACATCTGTATATGCAGAGACTAGAACTCTTTAGTTCCTCTGAGCTGGAGTTACAGATGCTTGTGGGATGCCTGGCTTGTTAAGTGAACACTGGAGACCAAGTCTGACCCTCATGATTGTGAAGCAGGCACTCTTAATTGCTGGGCCATTTTTCCCAGCCCCAGAGGTTTGTTTTTGTTTTTTTTTGTTGTTGTTTTTTTTTGAGTCAGGGTCTCACTCTGTGGTATAGGATAGCCTGGAGTATGTAGACCATGCTGGCCTCAAACTCATTGACAGTCCTATCCTTTCTCAACCTTCCAGGTGCTAAGATTATAGGCACCAGCCACATATTTCCTAGCTAAATTTCCATTTTTCAGAAGTAGTTTTATTATTTGTTAGTAATATCTTAGCAAATAATTACTGAAAATATATTAATATACCATGTGTGATTTTAGAACAATTTCCTCTTATCTCAATTTATTCTTGTGTTTAAAAAAATAGCTTGGAAAAACTAAAGTTATTTTAAATTTTTTTAGATATATCTTATGTATATGAATGTTTTACTGCATATGCATATGTGCACCATGTGTGTGCCTAGTGTCTACAGAGACCAGAAGAGGGCATTGGATCCCCTGGAACTGGAGATACAGATGGTTATGAACCACCATGAGGGTGCTAGAAATTGAACCTGGGACCTCTACAAAAGCAACAAGTGCTCTAAATTGCTGTGCTTTCTTTCCAGCCTCCTTTCTTCTGTTTTATCATTTCTTTTTCTTGCTTTACCTTCATTTGATTGGTGATACCCTAGTCTACAGAATCATTTTATAATATAATTCATTTTAATATTTCTATATCTGTAGGTGATCAAGGCAACAGGTTTATTTCAGTTTTAGATTCTTTATCTTGTTCATTAATATCATATACTCTGTGGCACATTTCAAAAATTTACTTTACAAGCTAAAGGACTTTTAGAAATAATACTTAATAGAAATTTATATAACAGTAATTATTTTGGATAGTAAATGAGAGAAGTGCTACTAGTTTAATATAAAATGTCAAGCTTAAGCTAAAACAATAATAGCTTAAAAACTAGAAATGTGCCAGGTGTTGGTAATGCACACCTTTAACCCTAGCACTGGAGAGGCAGAGACAGGAGGATCTCTGTGAGTTTGAGGCCAGCCTGGTCTACAAAGCAAGTTCTGAGACAGCCAGGGCTCTGTTACACAGAGAAACCCTGTGGGAACCCAAAAATATGAGCCCATTTTATCTTAACTGAAGGTCAGAGAGTTTGAGCTTATCTTTGCTCTTTCAAAGTTGTTGACAATAGATGTGGCTACAAAGCAAGAGATCCTGACCTAGGGTGTGGTTACTTGGTGTTTTGAACATTAAGATGACCCATAGAGGTAGATCCGCTCCACCTTGACCAAGGATCAGAAAATTCAAGTATGCTTCTGCTCCTTATAAAATAGGAGGTTTGACTTTAGGAGTAGCTGCCTTCAGGATACTTGATCTAGGCTGTGTTCACTGCCCCAGACATCAAATGCTTTACTCAGAAATTAATGGTTTGATGTCTAAGTATTGAAACAAGTAATTGTTCTGGTTGTCCTTTGAATCATGTTCAAGAAGTCTTTTGTCTTCTTTTCCCCTTTTGTATTGGGGCATAAAAGTGTATGAAAAATAAATGCTAATGAACTCAGAACTCAAAATTCAACATTCAGTATTTAGCATTTGCTGAGTTGCTCTCCCGGTACTATTCTGTGTCTCTGTGTTTCTTTCTTATCTCTGTTTCTCCTACCTAATGTTTCTAATCCTCACACCCCTACCCTGGAACGTACAAACACACCATGGCTAGAATTGCAGCAGAAGTCACCCCAAAAAGGCGGCTTGCGACAAAACCCTGTTTCAAAACAAAACAAAAATTCCAAACAAACAAACAAACAAACAAAAACACTAGAAATGTATTTGGAGAATGAACTTAGAAACATGGTATATTTTTATGTTTTTGAAGGATATCATCATTTCTTTTCAACACATGCAGCAATTACTTCAGCAACAAACTCAAGCTAATTTTGAAATTAATGAAGAATTGAAGGTGCTAAGAGAAAATAATCAGGTTATGTATATATTGTTTAAATATATTTCTATCTAATAGGCTTCCCATGTTTAGTTGCATTTAGGTATCTTGTTCTACCATTTGACTTAAAAAGGTAAAATACTAGATTCATCAGTTTTCAGCATCAGTGTCTAAAGTAATAAATATATTTTTTAACATTTAAGTAACTAGTTAAATGTTAAGTTTTATTAAATATCTGACTTGAATTTTTTTTGATACAGGGTCTCTCTAATATAATCTTGGCTGTCCTAGAATTTATTGTAGACAAGATTGACCTCAAGCTCACAGAGATCCACCTGCCTCTGTTTTTAGTGCTAGGATTAAAGGTGTATGCCATCATGCCCAACTAATATATGACTTTGTAATAGGATAAGTGGAAATTTTCCATGTTTTAGAGTTGTGACCAAGGTCAAAAATTGAAGATTCAAAGAAAAAAGTGTCAGTCACATTAAAAAAAAAAGTGTCAGGATTTGGAGGCCTATCTTCATAAGAATATGATCAAACTACCATCATCTTCAGAGTAGGTAATGATTGGACTTCACGCTCCAAAAGGAGAGCCTTCTCTCTTGCCTCCCTCTTTGGGGGAAGATCCAGTTAAATAAGGTGTCTACAAGGTAGATTCATTGTAAGACAATGAATGAAGTGGGGATGCTACCTTACTCCTTGACTGGGTGCTGGAGGTACCATAGATAATGGGGAGTTCCTCTGCTGTTGCCAGTAGAGTGAAGCGAAGTCAGTTCATGTAGAAATTTACCAAGAAAAAGAGTGGTGCTCAGGTCTGATCTAGAAATTTAAAAGACTTTTCAAAGTGTTACAAGTAAACTATGTTTGAGAAATGTATTGTGTTCCAGTAGAAAGCGGCCTTGGAAAGGTGAATAAGAGAACTTTGTTGATTCTGGACTCGACATGAAGGAACATGGGAATGAGTGAAGGGGCAGGAACATGACTGGGTTTGACTATGCCAAGTGGTGGGATGGCCATTCCATCATCTCACAAGGAGATGGGGCATGTTCAGATAGGGTGGCCAGTCCATGCTTTTTAAGCCCCTTTGAAGGCAGCAAAGGAAACAGTAAATTGGAACATGTCCCATGACAACTATAGCCATCTCCCATGTAGGGACAGTCATCATAGAGAATTAGGGCTAACTTTATGAGTGAGTAACTAGAGTGGTTACACAGGGACTTGCACTGAGAAGTAAATGTCTTCCTTCTGTTTAATTTTTTCTCAATGTCTTGGAGTTTTTAATGAATTTTTATCTTTTGAATTTATGTTTTGTAAATTAAGTTGTGGAAGTATGTGCTGGAGGCTTGGAGGCTCAACAGGCATTTTCTTGTTTCTATTGCCTCTCAGTCTTGGTTCTTGGCTGCTGGTTCTTCTGCCTTCTAGTGTCTTGGTCCCTTGCCTAACCACCCACTCCCTGAATCTTTTCATTTGTTTGGGGAAATCTTACTTTTTATTAAATGCATATGTGCAGTAGGAGAGGTTTGTTGTGGGTATAGGTACCTTTGAGCACTCTGTGGAGAGGCATGGCAGCAACTCTTCGTGTTTCAGGTTGACAGCACCTTGGCATGGGCAATGAGTATCCAGTCCAGTGCTGAATGTATCCCTGCCTAGCACTTTGATCTTGCCACAGTTACCCTCTGCCATGGGTTTATATAGAGGACCCACAGAAAGGAAAGATTATTTCCTTTTCTGGCTGAAGCAGGTGGCAGGAAGAAGTGGGGCCCAGAAAGTAGTGACTCTTGTTCATGCTGAGTTGTCATGAAGCTTTTAGGCAGCTGTGAGGGACTTCAGTTGTGCTGTGATTTTTTTTTCCTGGTCCAGAGAACCATGCCATTAAATAGAAAATGAAATATCCTATGGCAGAGAAAGATAAAGGAAAATTTACATATTTTAATACCTCTATTAGCTTGTTTCCTCTGCCTTTTTGTTTTGTACCAAGCCACACAAATTTTGTTAGCCCATCGTCATTGAATAGAACTAAACTTGAGCAGAGCAAAGCAATTTATCTCCTCACCATTGCTGCCCTATGGCTTATCATGTAAAGGGTTCTGCCTGCCTTCAGTTATATAGGAATTAAAATGTCAAAGATACAGAGGGAGAGAAGTGGACCAGTAGAACCAAGCTATTCATCCCCTTAACCTCTTCACCCATTCTTATAAAAGACTAGTAGAAAACAACTTTTCTAAGCAAGAGCCTCTTCGCACCTTTTCTCAAGAGCATATGATTTATTTTGTGGAGATATGGTATCACTCTGTGGCCCACGTTTACCACAGCCTACAAAATGCTGGTGTTGTAGCCATGTAGTACCATGTCTGACTCAAGTTCATTATGAGTAGTTGTTACAAGGTCATCTAGAAATCCATGTAAAAGAATTGAACCATAGTTTCTGGGGTGATCCAAGTATTAGAGGTTAGCTAGTTTATTCTGTGATGGAGTAGAGATTCAGAAAATATAAGCAGTTTTGTTTGGGATCTTATAAATTGTAGAAAAAGCAGTATTATAGCTTTATCCTGGTCCCAGTCCAGCACTACTTCTGTGTTATGTGCTCATCATATTTTCCTAGAAGCATGAGAGCTGTTAAGCTTGTGTTCCAGTTAGTTTTTGTCCACTTGATATAAACTGAAGTACACTGGGAAGAGAGAGCATAAGTTGAGGAATTGCCTCCATGGGTTAGCCTGTAAATATTTCTGTGTTGATGGCGGGGGTCAGCTCACTATAATTGGTGCCATCTCTGGTTAGTAGTCCTGGTTTGTATTAGAAAACCAATAAGCAAGTCATACAGAGTGGAGAGCAAGCAGTGCCCCTCCATGGTTTCTGCTGCAGTTCCTGCCTTCAGTTCTTGCCTCCAAGTTCCTGGCCTGACTTCCCTTGATGATAGAATCTCCTTGTAAACCAAATAAACCCTTACCTCCTCCAATCACCTTTGGTCATGATATTTTTCACAGTGATCTAAAATAAACTAAGCAAGTTTGTTAAATCCGTTGTACGAAAATTGTACTAAAATTTTGTGGTATCTATGGTGATCATTGCTTTGAACTACTCACCAAGTCTGCAAGTATGGCCCAGGATCTCTTAAATGTGCACCAATATGTTAAATATTCAAATGCCTTTCTCTTTAATTATTACAATTATTACCTGTCTCTTGATATTAAATAGAAAATTATATCTTATAGTACATTTCAAAATATTGTCAAGTAGCCTGCTAAGAATGCAAACATTATCCTCCACTATCACCATAATTTTATAAAACAGAACATTTTAAAATATATGTATTTTAAATAATCTCAGGATCAAGGACAGAAAAAGGATAAGGAAAAAAAAGGATAAGAAAAGTCATGTAATCACATTTGGCCATGGACTAGAGAAGTTTGTCATGGATCAGTGCTTAGCTGCAGACTGATGTCTAAGAACCATTGATATATAGCATAACAAAATATTAATGCTGAGCTGTTGCTAAGGATTACATTGCTTAGATACGGCAAGGGTTTTCCTGAGGAGCATTCTAATTCCACATGCACTAAAAGGGATCATTGCTCTTGATAATGGCCAACTGGTTTCCAGTGTTCTGCATCCCTCTTATGTTTTTAGCAGTAAATTTAGAAAGACCGTAGATATCTAAATTCTAGTTATAACTTTAGTTGTATTTCTGTAGTCATACTATTAAGAGTAATTTTCATATTTTACTCCTGTGGTTGTTATGTTATTACTGTTTTAACTAGAACAATTTACTGTTTTTTGAAGGTTAAAGCATTTAGTGAATGGTTTCAGTTTGACCTTTGACAATATCCTTTTTTCACAGATGTTTTTCAGATTTGCTAATTCAGTTGGAATAACAACAAATTTTCATGTATGTTTGTAATATGCACAAGTTTATGTTCATGATAGCTATGTCCATGAAGACAACAGCATTGTAACAGCAGGATCATAAGTGCATGAGCGTGTCAAGCGTGCTGTGGACCTTGTGAACTGCTATTAAATGAGTGAATAAACTTGGGCTATTTTCAACTCAGAAACTACCTGGCTAGGGCTCCCAGCTAAAGATGATTAATTAAACCTACATTCACTTCTGCCGCCTTGTGAAACTATTATAAAATGGCAATAAATCCACAAGGACGTGAAAATGACAGAAGGAACACAAAGGCTAAGTTTTAAAAGTGAACTATGTGTATAATGATCAGAAACAGGAAATAGAAACCCAATTCAAAGTCGTGGAAATGAGGCCTGGGATCTGGTTGAGTTGTAGGATCCTTGCCTGGTGTTGTGAGTTTTATCTCAGCTTGATATAAGCTAGAGTCATTTTGGACAGGGGAACCTCAACTGAGAAAATGCCTCCACCTGATTGGCCTGTGGTCAAGCCTGTAGTGCATTTTCTTAATTGATTGATGTGGGAGGACCCAGCTCACTGTGGAAAGTGTCACTCCCTGGAATGGTGGTCCTGGATGCTATAAGAAAGCAGGCTGCACAAGCCATGGGGAGCCAGCCAGAAAGCAGCATCCTCCATGGCCTCTGCATCAGTTCCTGCCTCCAGGTTCCTTTCCTGTTTGAGCTCTTGCCCTGACTTCCCTCGATGATGGGTTTTGATAGGGAACTTTAAGATAAAATAAACCATTTTTTCCCCAGGTTGGTTTTGGTCATGGTGGTTTTCTCACAGGAATAGAAAGCCTAAGACAGTGAGACACTGGATTGTATCTCTGCACCCCCAAACAAACAAAACTAAACCCAGAAATTCTGTGTTTTTGAAGTGGGATATGTATTTAGTTGAAAGACCCAGATGGGAACACCTGTGTAAGACTCTATTGCAACCCCACATTCCTCCTTTCACCCCACTGGTTCTCTCCTCTTTGCTATACACTTGGAGGTGTATGCTTAGAGTTTGAGAGAGAGAGCTGATGTTGAAAGGAATCTAATAGTATGTTGGGGCTCCTTGTAGTTAGGAAACTGGTTATCAAAATATTAGCGGCCTGAAATTGGTCATGTCGCTAGCAGAAATGGCAACTATTGCAAGTTAATTCTTCTCTCTGCCCCTCCCTCTTCACCCTCTGCTCTCCTTTCTCTCCACTATCTGCTCTCTCTCCCTCCAACCCTTTTCTTTCCCTCCTGTTCACCCTCCTTCTCTTCACCTCTCCTCTTTCTATTCATCAATGCATTTTTGGAAATATAGTGAAAATAAGTTCAATAGTCAAGCCTGCCATTGTAGTTCTCCTAGATACAGGACATCTATTCCAATTCCCAGAAAAGAGAATGGCAGTTTCCTTTCTGGACAAACTAACCTGCCCAAAAGGAAGATTTTTGTCCCTTTAGTTATGTTTCACAAAAGAAGTCATTCAGGCAGAACTCCCTGCAGTGAAGCCCAGTGTTTGACAAACTTTTGACCATCTTTTAAATACCTCATTCTTAAGTACAAATA
This sequence comes from Myodes glareolus, assembly GCF_982192425.1. Lineage (NCBI taxonomy): Eukaryota > Metazoa > Chordata > Mammalia > Rodentia > Cricetidae > Myodes > Myodes glareolus. Next base: position 74,007,028 of record NC_142035.1, on the reverse strand, counting down.
GATTATTAAGTATTACTGGACACTTGAATAAAATCTCTCATGGTCTAAAAACCATTTAAAAACTGCTTAAAGGAAAAATACTAATCCACAGGACAAGAATTAGAAATTCATAAACACAGAATAAGAGAAACCCTACTAGAAATATAAGTGCAGTGGAAAGGTTGTTAGGTAATGTTGAGATACTTGCTTAGAAAGTAATCAGTAGACACATGGGTAAAACTGGGAAGTAGCTCAAGTGGTAAAGTGCTTTTATGCAAACAGGAGGACCTGACTTAAGCACCCACTAACAAGTCAGCAGCTGTGAGGCAGTGGTGGTGCACACAGAGGCAGGTGAGTTTGAGGCCAGCCTGGTCTACAGAGAGAGTTCCAGGACAGCTAGGGCTACACAGAGAAATCTTGTCTTGAAAAACAAAACAACAAACAAGCCAGACATGGTGGTGTGTGCTTTCGAGTGCTGGGAGGCAGAGTCAGGCAGATCCCTGGGGCTTACTGGCTGGTGAGCCAGGTTACCCTACCTGGTGGTGCTCTAGTTTACTGAGAGATGCTGCTTCCGAAAAGCTCCTGAGAAATGATGACACCTGAAGTGGACCTCTGGTCTCCCTGTGCATACACACATGTGCACACAAGGTAAGGAGATGTAAATGAGAGAAGAATACTTTGGGAACTGGCTTTCTCATTGGCAAAACTGGACATCAGAAAAAAAAATTTAGTTGTTTCTGCAAAGGTTGGGGAGATATTGCCAAAGCAGAGTTGTGTTGCACTCGGCCAATCTAACTTCTCAGTAGCCATAGAGAATCCCAGAAACGATTCCCATCCATGCCTGCTTTATCCTGACAACAATTCGCAGTACCCAGAAAAGGAAATAAAGGAAGAGAGGGGACCATGGGACCCAGGAAACAGAAGACTGCAGGAGAGAAGGGAATCCTCACTGATCACCTGGCTTGTGCAGTCAACTGGAAATAATAAATCAAACTGTAAATGGAAGGATGGAAGGGCTCCAAAGAACTGCAACCAAATACCTGAAGGAGGTGGTCTTTTAAAGATAGGATACAAACCAGGAGCAATTGATTGACACACCTAATATGCATTGTTTCAAGAACATGATGCTATTGGTCATTTATTGATAATAGAATAGAGATTGTGAAGTATGCTTGCTCATCTCTTTCCTAAACATCAATCCACTTTTTAAAATAGAGTATGCTGCCATATAAATAGATGTTGTAAAATATTTGTTAGAATGTTACAATGCTAAGTGCCTATTAATATACAACAGTGTAAATATTTAGAAACTGCTCTATTATATGTAACCATTATATGGAAATGTTCCCATTATCCTGAAGTAGAGCAATCAAAATAGGTCTTCATTTAGATGTTTCAAAGTTTCTAGTGGGACAGAAGACAGTGTTCTTGTCAAAAGCTACAAAATGCTTTTTATTAGGTGTGGTGTCATAATTTCACAGACATATTTACACATTGATAGTCTAGATGTAACCAAGAACTCTTTAAGTAGAACGTCCTTAAGACTTTTAAGTGAGCTGAGCGGTGGTGGAACATGCCTTTAATCTCAGCACTTGGGAGGCAGAGGCAAAAATAAGACTTATAAGTGAGATGAATTTATATTTAGTAGTATAGGAAGTGAATAAGAGATAGTTTGGCTTTTAGAAAAGCAAATTACAGAGCAGTACGTTTGTGTGATAAGGTTCTCAGCTGTATGTAAAGAATCTCAGTACAGAAACTTGTAAAGTGCTAAGTGTTGGGAAGAGAACTCAAAAAGGCCGTTTCCACCTTTTCCTTTGACGTTGTTTTGTGTAGCTAGAAGTTTTTACCCAGTATACATAGCTTTATAAATAATAAACAGATGAACTTAAAATTCTAGATGCATTAGATATATACTTTTTTCAGTTTGCTTTAATTACAAACAGATAGTAAAGAGACGTAATAATGTTAGTGATAGTGATTCATAGTTCCAAAATCCTAGTCTTAGAAAATACTTGACAATATTTTTATTGTTTTTTAAATTTGTTCAACTTTTTATGTATGCTTTATAGTTTTCACATCTTCTACATTTTTTTATTTTAAAACAATCTTTTTTTAATTTTATATACCATTCCAGTTCCCTCTCCCTCCCCTCCACCTGCTCCTCCCACCTTTCTCTGACCCCACTCCCCATCCATTCCTCAGAGCAGGTGAGGCAGGACCAAGGCCCTCCCCGCTGTGTCTAGGCTCCATAGGGAATGAACCCCCACAAACAATTCACATTGTTCACATCATGTATATTTTTATTTTTTTTTAATTTATGGGTTTTTTTTGAGAGAATGGGATAGGGTGATTCTATTACATTAGTTCAATGAAGTAGCTAAGTGATGTGTTAAATAAGCTAGGCTAGAAAGTATTAATTTGAAATTAGAATTTTTTTTAAGGGTTTCTATTTCTAGCTGGTTAATTTCTAAAATAAACAGGTAAAAACGTCTTATGGTAGTTAAAATTTTTAGTAGGTTGGGCAGGATTATGCTACATTTCACGCTTTTCAATGCTGTACTTTATATTACTTTTTCAGTACATTAAAACTTATGCAGTGAAACTGAATAATGGCAATGTTTTTATACCCTTTTATAGCCGTTTCTTCATCATAGCCTCCCCCTATTTCCTGTTAGCTAAACTCTAAGCACCTTTCTGTTAATTTATGAAAATTGTTGTTGAGGTAGCACATTACCACTGATCTGTATGGCACTTTCAGCATGTTTCACACAAAGGTCTGAGCAACATAAAACACATCAAAATTCATTAATGTGGTATTGATTATTTTTTGGATAATTAATTTTATTGCAGACCCTTGAAAGAGATAATGAGCTGCAAAGGGAGAAGGTAAAGGCAGATGAAGAAAAGTTCCTTAGTCTCCAGAATGAGCATGAGAACGCACTAGGAACTTGGAAGAGACGTGTAGGTTCATTAAATTGTAAAATAGTGAAGTATTTAAAATAGTTATTGAATACTAAAAGAATTACAGAATTGATGTCAGACAATTTCTTCTTGTCTGCCAAAGTGAGTGTATTTTTCAAAATTAAATTTAATAAAATTCCCTCTGGTGTTTTCATGCATAGAAGACTATATGTGTATGTTCTTATACACACATATAAAACATATGTGACTGTATAGAATAGCTATTAATATGTGACAAAGAAAAATTAACCTGCGGGCTGGAGATATGGCTCAGTGGTTAAGAGCACTGACTGCTCTTCCAAAGAACCTGGGTTCAATTCTCAGCACCCACATGGCAGCTCACAACTCTCTGAAGATCCAGTTGCAGGGGATCAGACACAATCACACCAATGCACATAAAATAAAAGTTAAATAAACCATAAAAAATATTTTTAAAAAAGAAAGAAAAATTAACTTGCATCTAAATAAAATAATTCAGTATATCTTAGTGAATTGGAATCATATGTGAACTATTGGGCAAGATTACTGTCCTCAGTAGTTTTGTTGAGATGTGTCAGAGTCATGTTAGAACATGTATGCAGTTCTGAGTGCTGTTGTACTAATATCTTATTAGGAGATTATATGTTGTAAACAGCTACTTTATTTAAGTCATATTTTTTCAGTTACACTAAATGTTAATTTGATAAAATATGTAAAACAGTTGTAGAAAATAATGTTAATTCAAGTTGCAAAGCAAAATTTTACTTCAAAGACTGATGGATCACAAAATTGGATTTTCTTTCTTAAAATTCATTGTTTTTACGATTTCTTAGAAAGGAATTAAGGTAATTGTCTCAAGCTATGGCCTGTGGAAATCATGACTTTAGTCACTCTTTAAAAAAAGAATTAACACAATAGAAAGTTACAATGAGTTTATGGAGCTATACATATGATTCTATTTTAGACTTTTGTACTACTTATACCATTTCCACATATTATACTAATAGATATCTGAATATAAGTATTATGACATTTTGTGTAGATGATTTTATTTGATTTCAGATTTTAAAAAAATTATTTGTAGTTAATAAGTTTTAATAATTTGGAGTTTCAAGAGATCAGCTTGGTCATCGATGGTTTTGATATGCCTTATTCAAATCTAAGAAAAATATTTCATACTTCCATTACAATTCTAAAAGCTGGTTAATAATCTCCACCAGGAGAATGTATCATCAAGCAACAAGTACAGTAACTTCAATTAATCTGCTTTGCCTCTCAGTACCTTACTTCTCATGCAGTCTTTAAAGGGTTGTGGAAGTTGTGCTGTGAGATTGGGAAAGCTGGGAAATAAAAGGAGCTGCAAATGACATACAACAAACATGCTGCAAAAATTGGCACCTGTATATGGCACACACACATACACACACACACACATATATATATATACTATACATGCATAGACACACACGTGTGTGTGTGTGTGTGTGTGTGTGTGTGTCTGTATGCATGCAGATGTTTATATCTGGAAACAGGACTTTCACTGCCTGTGCAGTTAAGTAAAGCAAACTAACATTCATTTTCTTTTCTGAGAATACAACAGTGGCCATCTTCCAAGGGCAAAAAATAATTAAGAATAGAAGGAATGAGGCTGGAGAGATGGCATATCTGCTGGGTCCTCTTGCTGGGTTAGTTCTCAGTGCCCACATTGGGAGGCTAACAACCAGGGTTTCTGATGCCCAGTTCTGGCCTCCATGAACACATACACATGTGCAAAGTACGCAAACAAACTAAATAATACATTTTTTTTTAAAAAAGGAAAAACAGCTTTATTGGTGAAAGTATAATTTATAAGTTTAAATAAAATGGTTTTGTCATAATATTTTTTAGATTGTACAACCATAAACTTTCATAAACCACATAAAATAAACTATCATAATCATAAATCAAAACTAAAATAAACTAAGCAAAATATAAGAATATATATTGAATTAAAAAAACACTTTGGTTTTGTAAGGATTTTCTTAAATGAAGATCAGATCTATATAGTCTGTGTGTCTTTCTGTTTGTAATCACACGTGAAATTTCTATAGAATAGCATCCCCCCAAGAAAGTGACTGTGAGCTGCACAGACAGTAGAAACCCAGTTTCCAGATGGAAACATGGGCTCAGGTATCATGTCTGTTGTAACACTTGGTGTTCCATACGTCCAGCTAGCTCAGCAAAGCTCTGCACATCCAGTGTGGTGCAGTGATGAAGACAAAGTCCTGCAGGTGGAACTTCTGTCGGATTTTAGGACTAAGGTTAAATTCTTTTTTTTTTCTCTAAGAAGGCATTTGGGGGCACAGGCTCTAGATTCAATTTTGGATTGCAATCCTGACTGCTACTTTCTATCATTACTGCACTAATGTGGTCAAGTTACTTAATCTTTCTAAGCCTGACATTTCTCAAAGAGGATGAATGAATATACAATCATGTTTGTTAAACACTTGTTGCTATTATCTTAGTGTTTTACGTAGTTAATTTTGCTGTTATTTTTACTGTTTTATAAAACAATCTTTTCAGATAAAATTTATGCACTTGCTCATTTTGACTTAATTTTATTCTAGGTTGAAGAACTTAATGGAGAAATGAATGAGATTAAAAATGAGTTGTCGTTACTTAAGGAAACTCATGTTAAATTGCAAGAACATTACAACAAATTATACGATCAGAAAAAAGATGAGGAATGTAAGAAGTTTCAGGTAAATTTAAATATGTTTTGGGGTATTAACTGTTAAATAGGAGCATCACTGGTAATTTTTTTCATTTTATATTTTAAGTTGCCAGCTTAGTTATAAACATGTTAGTCATACATTTTTAAATTTGGCTTCTAAGTTTAATATAAGGTTCAAGAATCCCTTGGATTTAGATTTTGAATTATTCCAGGGCCACATTTGTTGAAAACCCTGTTCTTGCTCAGCACAGTGGTTTGCACCTTTAATCCCAGCACTCACAAGGCAGAAACAGATGAATCTCTCTGAGTTCATGGTCAGCATGGTCTACATACCAAGTTCCAGAATAACCAGGACTACATAGAGAGACCCTGTCTCATGGAAGAAAAAAAAGAAAGAAAAGAAAGGAAGGAAGGAAGCAATCACTGTTGTTTCTTCTCCCACTGTAGCTTGACACTTTTTTGAAATATGTGGGTCTACTTCTAGACTATTCTGTTGACTCTGTATTTATTAGACACAGATGTAGATTGATGCCAGCAGCACAATTTAGTGCAGCTCTAGAGTGTAAGTTCTTCAGTTTGGTTGTTTTACTTTTAGTTACGTTTTGCTGTTGTAGATTTCTTACGTTTCCATTTCACTTTTAGAATTTATCGAGTTCTGAAAGAGAAGCCCCATCTATTATTTCCATTGAGATTGTGTTAGTTTTTCTCAGTTTGATGCAAACTAGAATCACATGGGAAAAGGAACCCTCAATTGAAGAATTGCCTCCACTGGAAGCCTGTGGTCATGTCTGAGGAGGGGGACAGCCCCGTGATGGCAGTGCAAGTCCTGGTAGTCCTGGGCTGTATAAGAAAGGCAGCTGAGGAAGCAAGGCTGTAACAATTCTTCTTCTGTCCCGCCAACCAGCTCCCAAATAATGACATGAAGACTTCTGATTAATTATGAAACTTCAGCCTATAGTTTACTTAGGCTTATTCCTAACTAGCTCTTATAATTTAACCCATTTATATTAATCTGTGTTCTATCATGTGGCATTACCTCTCTTCCATCTTGCACCTCCTGTCTCCTGGAATCTCCTGTACACCTAGATTCCTCCTCTTTCTCTCCCCAGATCCTGCCTATACTTCCTGTCTAGCTATTGGCTGTTTGGGGTTTTTTTTTTGTTTGTTTTGGTTTTTTTTTTTTTTTTTTTTTGTATTTGGTTTTTCAACACAGGATTTCACTGTAGCTTTGGAGTTTGTCCTGAAACTAGCTATTGTAGACCAGGATGAACTCACAGAGATCCGCCTGCCTCTCTCTCCCAAGTGCTGGGATTAAAGGGGTGTGCCACCACTGCCCGGCTAATTCAGCTTTCTTTTTACAACAATCACAGCAGTGCATCTTCACAGTGTACAAATACCACAAAACACAAGCTAGTAAGCATTCTCAGAGGTCTCTACTTTAATTCCTGTCTCCAGGTTCCTTCATTGAGTTTGTGCCTTGACTTCCCTCAAAATGGACTGTGACCTGGGATTTGTATGATGGCATAAGCATTCTTGTCTCTAAGTTAGTTTTGCTCAATATTTTATCATAGCAGCAGAGATGAAAAGGAGCACTCTGAGTGTTTTTTCTTAAGGTTGTTGTTATAGGATGTGTCCTTGCTTTTTCCTTTGTGAATTCATTGATACATAGATCTGGTGGGTTTTCTTTGTTGATTTTACCTTCTTTTGCTGGATTTGCTTATCAGATCTGAGAGTTTTTAGGGAGAGTCATTGGTGTTTTTGTCCGTATAGGTCATCATCTACAAGCAGGGATAATTTAACTTCTTCCTTTCCTATTTGTTTTGTAAGGCAAGGTGTCCTTGCCTTATTCCATTTTTAGTGGACATGTTTTCAGTTTTCCCCTCACTGAGTACCATGCTAGCTCTACAGACTTGTTAGTATGTTCAGGGGTAATCCTTCTGGGCTCAGTTTCTTCAAAGCTTTTATGAATGATATTGATCTTCCCTCAAAAGTCTTTTTTTCTTTTTTTAAACTTTATTTATACTTTTATGTGTATGTATGTATACCTGCACACTAGGTTGTGGGCCACCATGTGGTTGCTGGGAATTGAACTCAGGACCTCTGGAAGAGCAGCCAGTGCTCTTAACTTCTGAGCCATCACTCCAGCCTGCCTTTTCTCTATTTATTTAGATGATCCTATAATTTTTATCCTTGATTCTGTTTGCTGGGATATGCTTATTGGTTGTGTATGCTGAAACATTCTTTTTTAATTTTTTAAAAATTTTTTCCATGTGTTTTTCATATCATGTAGCTTAATCCCATTCATCATTCCCTGTCCCTTCATATATACCCTCTGCCCCTGTTCCCCCTCCCCAGTAAAACAAAATTCAAGAGGAAAAAAGGAAGAAAATAAAATGAGAAAAATTTTTTTAAAAAGGGAAGGAATTAAAAATCTCATTATGGAAGCTGCAGTGCCACCCAACAAGTCACACTGTATACCCTTTTGTCCATAGATCTCTATTTGCAAGCATTAATTTCAAAGAGTCATTGGTCTGGTTCAAGGCCCCTGTTTTCACTACACATTTGATACTGCCCCCCCCCCCAGTACTCTTCCTGGACATCCCGCTGCTACCTTGCAGCTTTAGGTCTACAGGCCAGGTCCCTTCATCTCCTCCAGCAGATTATAGATGGGTCAAGTGTTGGGGCAGGTCAAGTTATAGCCCTAGGTTCATGCCTGGGCAGCTGTAGGGTTGGTCTGCCAGATAGGAAATGGGAACAGCTATCCCATGGTCACAATTTCAGGGCTGGCTCCCCTACACCTGCACTAATAGCGTTGGAGCTATTATACTGTCCTGGAAAGGTGCAGGGCCTCCCAAGTGTTGCAGTTGACGTGGGTCTGGGATGGCTCTCCCATGCTTGTGATTACAAAGCCAGTTCTCCCACCTGACTCTATTGTTTATGGGTGTCGGGGGAGGTGGACACTTCTCTCCCACTCGTGTCACCACAGGATAGTTGGGTAATGGGGTCGACTCTCCCACGGTCACAGTTTTGGGGCTAGCTCTCCCACATATGCGTTAACAGTGTTGACTCAATTGTGCTGCCCTAGTGAGGTACAGGGTCTGAGAGTTGCAGCTGGTGGGATCAGGGATGGCTCCCCAACTCTGTTGAAACATTCTTGTGCCTCCAGGATGCATCTCAGTTGACTGTGGTGTACAATCTCTGTAGTGTGTTGTTGAATTCTGTGCCAGTTGTGCCTAATATCTTATTTACACAGCTATTGCGGTGTATTTTCCATTGTTCTATATATCTGTCTCCAGAGTGCAGGGATGCAGCATTACTTTGGCCTACTTTTGAATAATGATTAATAAAATTAAGCATGAGTCTGTCCAGTCTTGGACATTTTGTTGTTGTTTCTGGAGAGTCTTTTTAAATTATTATTTAGATTCCACTGTATGTAATTGATTGGCTTAGGTTTTCTCCTATTTTATTGGTTCAATTTTATTTAATAGGTCATATTTGTCTAGAAATGTTCATTTATTTTATAGTTTTAAGATGTATTGGATTATAATTTTTCAAGATTGACCCTAATGATGATCTGGACTTCAGGGACATGTTATGTCCATTTTCATTTCTTATAGTGGGAATTCAAGTCTTCTTTCTTTATCAGTTTGGTTAGAGGATTGTCTGTTTTTCTGGCCTCTTCTGAGAACTAGGCTTCATTGGTTTCCCACACATTTTTCCCCTTGCTATTTTGATGTTGCCTTTTTCTTTTCCTCATACCAGTTATTTTGGATTTATTTCCTCTTTCTAGCTGCTGATTATTGCAACTTTGAGTATTGATTGTTTACTTACTTTCTTTTTTTAAAAAAATATTTATTTATTTATTATGTATACAATATTCTGTCTGTGTATATGCCTGCAGGCCTGAAGAGGGAACCAGACTTCATTACGGATGGTTGTGAGCCACCATGTGGTTGCTGGGAATTGAACTCAGGACCTTTGGAAGAACAGGCAATGCTCTTAACCACTGAGCCATCTCTCCAGCCCTGTTTACTTACTTTCTAATTACAAGCTGTGAAGTTTCCTCTTGGCACTTTTAGCTGTATTCTATAAACTTTGATATAATTTTCACTCTCAGTACTGTGGATTGAATCTAGAACTTTGCATGTGCTAGAAAACACTACAGCACTGAGCTAATTCCCAGCACTTGTTATTTTATCTTAAAATTATTATTATTATTATTATTATAAGACAGGATTTCCCTGTATAGCCCAGGTTGTCCTTGAATTTGTGATCTTTCTGCTTCCATTTCCTAAATCTGGGATTACAGGTATGTGCCATCATGTCTAGCAGGTCAAAGTGTGTTTAGATTTTTATTGTGGGATATTTTTTGACACATATTAAAAGATTGCTTCCCTGAAAGGCTGTTTCAATTCATTCTCAGCCATCATATGAGTACCTGTTCCCACCAACTAACTCTCTCTCTCTCTCTCTCTCTCTCTCTCTCTCTCTCTCTCTCTCTCTGTGTGTGTGTGTGTCTGTCTGTCTGTCTGTCTGTCTCTTTCTCTCTTCTCCCTCCCTCTCACCATTTGTTTGCTTTTGGAAACAGATCTCATTGTGTAGCTTTTACTGGCTTGATTCTCACTATAGACTAGGCTAGCCTCAAACTCGTAACCTTAGCCTCCTGTGTACTGTGAACACAAGTGTGCAGCCCCATGCCTGTTTTTTTAAACCAGTTTTAATATGTATATTACTTTATTTTATGTGTTTGTTAGTTAGATTTCTTTCCTGGGTTTTAGTTTATGTTTTTATTTGTAATTAAACATGTTCAGCTATCTCCCACATACATCTCTAAATGACAAACTTTCAGCAAAATTAACCAAAAGAGATTATCTAAATTAATCAAATTAGAGATGAAAATGGAGACATTATAACAGATACCAAGGAAATTCATAGCTTTGTAAGAACATTTTAAAAATCTATATTTTAGGGCTGGAGAGATGGCTCAGCGGTTAAGAGCATTGCCTGCTCTTCCAAAGGTCCTGAGTTCAATTCCCAGAAATTACATGGTGGCTCACAACCATCTGAACTGAGATCTGATGCCCTCTTCTGGCCTGAAGACAGACATACAGACAGAATATTGTATACATAATAAATAAATAAATAAATATTTTTTAAAAAATCTATATTTTACCAAGCTAGAAACCCTATATTTTTTGCTAGAAACTCTAAAAGAAGTGGATGGATTTCTAGATATATAAGGTCTACTAAAGTCAAATCAATACGAACTTAATAATTTAAATAGATTCATAACATCCAGTGAGGTAGAAACAGTAATTTAAAATTTCCTAACTGAAAAAAGTCCAGAGCCAGCTGGATTTAGTGCAGAATTCTGCAAGACCTTCAAAAAGGGCTAATGCCAATACTCAAATTATTCTGCAAGATAGAAACTGAAGGAATGTTTCTGAATTCCTTTTATAGAGTAGTATTGCCCTGATACCCAGACCAGACAAAGATGCAAAAAAAGAAAGAAGATGGGGGCTGGAGAGATGGCTCAGAGGTTAAGAGCATTGCCTACTCTTCCAAAGGTCCTGAGTTCAATTCCCAGCAACCACATGGTGGCTCACAGTCATCTGTAATGGGGTCTGGTGCCCTCTTCTGGCCTGCAGGCATACACACAGACAGAATATTGTATACATAATAAATAAATAAATATTTAAAAGAAAAAAAGAAAGAAGAAGAAGAAGGAGAAAAAGAAAAAAAGAAAAGAAAATATAGGCTAACCTTTGATTGACATAGATATACAAATTCTCAACAAAATACCTACAAACTGAATTCAGGGACACATGAAAATGATTACATACCATGATCAAATTTTCTTCATCCTAGATACAGGGATGGTTCAACATATATAGATCAGTAAACATAATCCACCATATAAACAGACTAAAGAACAGAAACCATGTGATCATCTCACCAAATGGAGAAAGGCCTTTGACAAAATCTAACATCCAATTCATGATTAAAGTCCTAAATCTATCTCTAAGTCTTTCCTTTCTATGTTGAGCCACATTTGCTGCGAAGCAAATTATGTTCTTTTTTCTTTCCTATTCCTAGTCATTCTTGTGCATAAAAAGATCTGCATAAAACAATCACTCCAAACAAGCCCATCCACCAATCGCTCCATCCACTGGACACTACACCAGCAGACACAGTATCCAATGTATACTTTCCAGTCTCTTTTAAGTGCTTAATTTTTTTCCCAACGCCCTTTTCTCTGTGTCATTGCTTTGTTCTTTCCCTTTTACCTCCTAGGCTGCCCTTTAAACTGGTAAAAAATAAAATAAAATAGCTCTTATTACCAGTAACTGAAGACAGACCGTGTGCTGTAAGGGTTTTGTATACATTATCTAATCATGACAGCATTTTCATGCTATGGATGAGAAAGCAGGCAAACTTGAGTTGAGCTGGGTTTAGTTAACTGGCTTAGAATGAAAAGTGAAGGATGTTTCTTCTGCATTCATCTCCCTCTCAAGCCCCCCACCCTGTTCTCCCTGTCCTCATATGTGACTCCTCATCATACTTTAAAGCAGGGACATAGGGATTCCATATGGTGCTGCATAATCCCTACTTTATTAAAGCTGTCTTCTTTCTTTTCCAGTATATATACCAAACTAAGTTTTTTGAGGGCAAGGACTGTATTTTGTTCATTATTGAATTCCAAAACCTACTGTGAATCAATATTTCTGTGTGAGAAAAAGGATTTTATTTTTGAGACAGGGTCCATACTGTAGCCTAAGCTAACCTGGAACACACTAACGTAAGTCCAGACTGGCCCCAAACTCCTGATGATCCTCTTGCTTTAGCCTCTTGAGTGCTGGAAGTAGAGGTATGTGTAAAAAACTCCTGTTTTTTGTTTCTGTTTTATAGGTGAATAAAATGCTACTTAAAACAATTTGCCTGGCCCAAACAAATCTTACCCCTAATTTGCTTGCCTGTGTGGTATAATAATGTGATAGACATGTTTGAAAGCATATTGAGCTTTTCAGTTTGTTCAAATATGAGACTGTATACAGGGAACTTCAAAAGTCATTTGATTTTTAAATAGAAATTGCTGAATAGTTGAACTAAAATTCACTTTTATCAGCAAAGTATTCTCAAATATTTAACACATTTAAACAATCTTTTCTATTTTATACTAGAGTATTCCAGAACTAAATAATGAAAGTAATGATGGACTATCCTGTGAAAAATCAGAAAATATCACCATGCAAAAATATAATTCTGATCAAGAAATATGGGGAAAAAATACAAGGAGTTTTTGTTTAGATACTGATTACTACAGAGAAAAGGAAAAAATTAAAGACGTACCTGTAGAAGAAATTGCAGAAGGTAACCTTAAAGCTACATTGATAAAGCTCCATGGGCATCTTCTCTGGCTTTTAGGGGCTACAGTTACAGCTTTGCATGAGTAAAGTGGGGAAACACCTTTTCACCTGTGTGTAAACAAGCATTCTGCACGTGAGTCTATAACAGTTACTATGCAGAGAGCATGCTCTGGGTCACCAGCACACTTTTGGTGAGCATACCACATTGCCCTTGGTTTATATGCCTACAGTAAGCACTGAGATGATTTCTAATTTCTCCACTTAAAGTGACACTGGCCGAGGTGTTCAACTGAGGGTGAATAGCCACTCGGTGGAGACTTTGGAGAAAAATGATTGAACCAATACAACCCTTAAGACCTGAAATTTATGTTCTAGGTTATTTTAACTATACTTAAGATTTGATGCCTATAGTTAAAGCAAAGATAAATAGAATTGTCTTGGGTAGGTAGATTGGCCCAAAATTATTCCAGAATTTTAAAATACTTATAGAGTAATAAACAAAAAAATGATTGTTGTCAAACATGAGCAAGCTATCAACTTCTGAATGTTGTTAGACCTGGGCTGTAATGGAGGTTAGTATATACAGTAATTTTTATCAGGATTGTACTTTGTGCCTCAAAGGAAACTATAGGAAAAATAAAGACCATTGTGCAAATATTTAATGCTGCTTTCCCCACTGGGTAATTGCTATTGGGAACTAAAAAGTTTCAGGACAGAGCCAAGAATTTAGCATGCTTTAGTATAGGAATGCAAAATTTGAAGAAAATTGATGTCATCTTTGTATGATTAATGTCTAGACTATTTAAGACTCAGTATGTTTTCATAAAATGTAGGTGACATATGTTGTCAACAAACTTTACTGAGATGATAACATTTTATTTTGTCCTTTGCATGACAGACTTACAGCCTTTTGAAATAAGTGCCAAAATCAAAATTAATACTATGGTGACTCAGGATGGACACCAAAGTGGAATGTCCCCGAGCAAAGCCCTTTGTGTAGATAATGATGTAACTGATCAAGAACAAACCTTGAATGTTACTGACTGTAGAAAGTCAGTCAGTGTAGAAGTAAAAGACAAGGTATGCTTGGAAAAGGACAAGGGATGTGCAGAATTTAAATCACTGAACAACTTTTTTATAGAGCGATATGAATCCCTGGAAGCAGAGAAGACATGCCTGGAAGGGACTGAAGGTCTTCTCCACAATGGTGTAGATGCTCCTCTAGAGACTGGGAGTGACAAAGAACCCCTTAATGGCATGTCAGATGAGATGGCCCACAAAAGAAACTATAGCACAGATGTTTCTGAAAGCAAGCCGTTCAAACAGCAATTCAAATTGCTTCCCGCAGACCTGGAAAATGCTACAGAGAAGGAAGTTACAAGTCATGACCAAACCAAAGCAGGGTTAGATTCATTTCTAGATATAAAAGTAAAACTTGATCATTGTAAGAAACACGGCTTACAGGATTCAGGTAATGTTATGTTAGATAAGAACAGAAAAATGAAAGAGACCTTAAGTGAAGAGAATGAGTGCAGCACAGTACCCTTTCCGTGCCATCAGCAAGCTAGGAACGCTGCCCAGCAGCCTGAAGCAACTGGTGCCTGTGCTGCAGTGATCAGCCCACCCTGTCCATCTGCTGTTTCTGGAGATAATTCGAAAGTACTTAAGAAGTCACCAAACAGTATTAATACTCTGCCGACATTGGTGAAACCTGACTCAAGCCCTGCAGAAATAACTATGCGGAAAAATATGAATAACATACAAAACAGTTCATTTAAGAACCAGTTGGGATCTTCAGAAAACAGTATGAGCATCTCAAACATTCCGGTTAACCAAGGGGACAGTCATGCTTCACAAGCCAGAGATTTAAAATCTGTAGTTCCCATGATAACTTCCACAGGAAAATTGCCTTCCAGTGAGAATCAGATAACTGAAGCTACAAAACGTGCTCTCTTTTCCTCGGTGGATGTTAAGAAAAGACAGTGCATGTTGCTAAATAATAGAGAGAAAGCAGAGGTATCAAATGACATCCTGTCAGAAGGAACATTTAGTGAAGGTCAGTTGGAAGAATCACATTTGTCTCATGTATCGCCATCTGCAGATTCAGTAAATACAAGTTTAAGGTCGGCCTTTGATCTTCCCACTCTAGATAAAAAACTCAAGAAAACACCAGAATATATGAAGTTTGTAGCCCCTAGTCCTTGGTCAAAAATAAATCAAATTAAGAATAAAACAGTGGACATTTCCCTTTCCAGCTTTCCTTTATTGCTAAAGGAGAGACCAGCAGGTCCAGAAAGCAAAGTGATCACTCAAGTGACTTTTTGTAAAAATGTTGATCTGGATGACACCAGAAAAAATACTAAGCCAGGTAAGGAAAGATGGCATGCTTGAGTTTTTTTTTTTTTTTTAAATTTCTGTTACTTAGCTATTCTGGACAAAGTGTCTCCAGATTTGTTTAAAGTGGAAAAGAATATATGTGTGTGTTTGTGCATATAAAATCACTTAAGCATAGTAGAGAGCATACATAAATAGAATGGTTCTGTTTAGATGAGTTATTTTTAACCTAAGTCTAAGTAGTAGTATCGGTCTATCACCAAGCACATTTGGGAGTGCTTTTCATTGTCAAAGTGTGGCACACCACCACCAGGGTGAGGTCATCGAAGTAAATTAGGAATAGCTGCCTGGTGAAGAAGTCTTCATCTCTCTAAGTAAACTGGTCTTTTCTTTTTCTGTTTTTCCTTTTGTGCCTGTTCTTTCCCTAGCACCACAAATTCAACTTCTTTCTCTTATTGGCAAAAGTGGAATTTCACATCGTTGGGTTTTGTTGTGATTGCTTGAAGCAGGTTAATCCTTTAATAATTGTGTACCTATGCTATATTCACATGTTACTTCAGAGATTAGAGGGTCCATTTTCTTGAAGTAGCACACGAATGATTGAAAGAATAACTCCAGGAAACAAAATAACTTGGTGAAATACAGGATTTGGTAGTGATGTGGCTATCTGGTGGTAATACATTGAGGTTCATATACCCTGCTTTTATTTTACTTTTACTACAAATATTTAAAAATGAACTACATACTGGGCTTTGGAGGAAGCTGGTAAAAAGCAGTTGCCATGTGAAAGTAAGGACCAGTGTTTGATCCTCAGTGCCCAAACAGATGCTTGTGCTGTGGCAACCCACTTGAATCACAGCAGAGGGAAGCAGAGTCAGAGGATTCTTGGAGGCGGCTGGATAGCCAGATTAGCTGAATAGGGCCAGTTTTGGGTTCAGGTGAGCAACCCTACCTACCTGTACATACAAGGTGGAGTGAATGAGGAAGATATCTGATGTCGGCCTCTGCCACACACGCAAACATGCATACACATATCATACATGCCGAAAACTCAGCATGAATAGGTACCATACAGCTGTAAGTTAAATATATCAAAGTGATAGTTTGTGAGTAGATGTGAAGAAAAGTATGTTTACTCTGCTAATAGTAATCCCATAGTCAAAGTTGTTGAGGTTAAAGGCATTCTTAAGATTTCTTGGACAGTCTTACTAGCACTGTTCATTTCCAGCTTTAGTCTCTCTAGGGCCGGGGTCAGAGTACTCAGATTACAGATGTGTACCACCATGTCTTGCTAACTATATTTTAAGGGGACTTTGCGGATTTAACACATTGAAGAAATACAGGTTACAAGGAATGCTTAATATAGTTCACAGACTTAATAGGCTTTGTTCAAACAAAAAATTGAAGAAAAAAACTTAGAACAGTAGGGTCTTAAAAATAAATATACCTTGTTTACTAGCACCATTGATGTAAGGGGGGAAAACACCAAAATACTGTATAGCCTTGTTTCTCAAACTGCAATTTTAATGATAAACATAGCTTTTTCTCAGCACTATTTTCTCAGCATGTTTCATTGGCATAAGAGATATCTAAAATTCTAAAACTACACATCTTTTAAGATTTACCAGCTGTTTTAAGTAATTTTTGTTAAGCTCAACAGCCCCTACTTAACAGCCCTTTGTGACATTTTCTTCAATATAGTTTGTTTATAGGTGTTTATGTTGTTCAGTCTTCCTCACTAAATTTGTAAAATGCTCATTATATAAATATTTATATGTGTGGGTAATATGGTGGTAACCAGGAAATGAGAATATTTTGTATGTGTGTGTTTAAGAAGGCATTTATACCATATTACATTTCTTAACAATTTAGGGAACAGTAGTAATACAATCTTGTTTTCTGAAATGAAATGCCCAAAGGGAAAGTCTAGGAATTATCCAAGTAATATCCAAACTGACATGGAAATACTTGGTTTTTAAACACAAAAACGTAAGATCAGAAAGTGAAGTCATTAAGATGTGTCTAGAGAATACAGTTCACTTGTTGTCATTTCCTGTTTGTCAATCAGATACTGGCAGCTTTAGCAGAGTTGCTGACACTGTGAGTGACTGGAGTATCCATCCAGATCCCAAGGGACAGCCGGGTGAAGGGAGGAATGCAACTGCAAAGACGCTTTATGATTCTTCTTTTCCCACAGAACATGTAAGTCAATTAAAAATATTGCTGAGCAGACCTCAGTGAGCTAATTCTCCAGATATGTGTAGCACTGTATGCATCTGGAGACTATAAGCCCTAACTGATCTCCAGAATAATATCAAGAGGGCAACATGGCACCATTTTTCACAATTAAGGCTGATAGAAAACAGCAGGAAAAAGTCACAGTGTATAAATCAAGTAGATACAATCCAGCCTGTTCAGGGGACTGAGGCATCATCTTATATACTCCTCTCTGTTACCTCAGCTTAGAAATAGTAAATTTGAACATCCAACATTTTTTATTAATAAGCTATCAGATTGATTATTTTATATTATCTTTGGAAGTGTGTGAAAGGATAAAATGTCCATAAAGCAATGATAGGAAGTATGCATTAAACAGAATATTTGTTGAGATCAGATGGTTCCTAGGAGCCCATTCAGTATAAGAGCTACTAACCATAGCTGACAAGTTATTTGGTTAAATTTCTAAATTTTATACCTTAGTGTATAGAACTTTACCCAACAAGTCTGTGTTGTTCAAAGTTTTTACAAACAAAACAAGCTCTGTCCAGTGATGGTGTAGCTGAGAAAAGGTAAGCAATACCACTCATAAGATTACCATAGCAGCACATTCTGCAGATCTTCGGGCATTTAGAGGCATTAAACATTCTTTCACACTACAAAGCTGCATGCTAGCATCCCGAACACAGTTTCAGCCATGACGATCTCATTTCCCTTTTTAAATGGGAGAAACCTCAAGTAAAACAACTCTTCTCACAGTAGTGAACTTGGCACGAGGAAGCCTGACTTCCCAACTGGTAAGTCATAAAGTAGAAAGCAAATTTCGGTCAGAGCTGGACACCCCAATCTAAGTGAGGCCAAATCTTAATGTGATGTGCCTGACTAACCTCCCCTCCAGCATTTTAAGGGTCCAACAGAAATATGATATTCCTTGAAAAGCCCTTTTTGTAGTTAATCTCTCAATTCTTTGTGTCTGATACCTAATGTTCTCCCTACAGTAAATGTTTCTCAGGATCTGCATTTACAGATTTTATAGTTTCCAAAGAAACATGGTTATCAGGCTGGAGAGATGGCTCAGAGGTTAGGAGCACTGCCTGCTCTTCCAGAGGTTCTGAGTTCAATTCTCAGCAACCACATGGTGGCTCACAACCATCTATAATGAGATCTGGTGCCCTCTTCTGGTCTGGTGGCATACATGCAGACAGAACACTGTATACACAATAAATAAATCTTTAAAAAAAGGAGAGAAACATGGTCATCACACATTCTGTAAACACTTTTTTTTTCCTATTTTTACAGATGAAGAAGTAACACAAAAGTGAAATCTTTTCCAAGATCATTTAGATATAATTATCTATGGTGGACCTATATTACATGTTCTAGCTCAATCCAGTGTTGTTTTTCTAAACTCTTCCAAACAGAAAAAAGATTTGATTTACTGGAATATGTAAATCAAACTTCCTGTGTACAGTGGTACAATAAACATCATTATCTCTCTAAACTTATTATCACATAATGTAGAAAAAACAGAAGTAGAACAAATCACAACATTTTACAGTACATACACCTCTGTAGGGGTAAGGAAAATGGTATTAGAGCAAGGCCACGCTCACCCCTTTATGGAGCTTGTAGCTCATGACAGAACTAAACTATGAGACAATCTGGCCTGCAAAGTCAAAAGTACTTACCTGGTGCTTTGCAGAAAGTTCACCTAAGTGTTCTACACGAAGGGTAATGTTATGAGGACTAACAAACAAGGAAAGAGTAATTTTCACCATATTTTTGTTTCCCTCACCAAGTTTGTAAATTTACGGTATTGATCACAGCTTCCTTCACAGGGTGTCGTTTGTTCTTGTTCTGGAGTTAGGTGAAGAGTCTGCTGCAATCTTAACTGTATTCAGAAGTGAAGATAGCGAGGGCCCAAAATAAATAAAGCTATTGATTTTACATCCAGTCCCACAGAAGGTCTTGTGGCAAGATAGGGGCAATACACGAGGTGGAAAGAGGAAGTGGTGGATTCTAAAAAGACACAGAACAAGGAAAACTCTGCTGACGTATCGGAGCAGCTGGAACTAGAATCACCGCAATGGTCTGCAGAGACAGTGCTGGTCTAATAGGACAAGTTTTCTAAGTCTAATTTGATCTGATGTGCAGTGTCTCCCTTCACTATGGTCAGTCTCTGGTCCCACCCCTCCCATTTTCTGATCAAGAAAAAAGTAAATGCAGGATTTTAGTAAATTTCTAATTTGTGCTTGGATACCAAATGAATCAAATACTTTGGTAGCAAAATAACACTACAAATCATACAGACGAGTCTTTTACTTTATTTACTTCAGTTAGAGCTAGATTTGTTCTACTTCCCCTACACTCACTAGTCTGTGTGGGGGAGGGGGGAACACGACACTTCAGTTTCCAATTTGGTCCTGAGCTAACTGAGGTATGCCGAACAAACATAACAGGCATTACTAGACGTATATAGTTATGTACATTTTAATCTCATACTAAATTCTAACTTCATGGCAATAGTGTCTAAAATCCTTAAGATGCTAATGGGAAAAACCAACGCTCAGAAAAGCTGAATAGGATAAGATGCTTGGTCCCAAACTTGGACAGGACTAGGGGATGACTACAGAGTTTTATATAGTATAGCAATTCTCAGGGGAACTTTGGTTAGTCTAAATACCAGATTCATTTAAGAATTCAATTCTCTCCATTAGAATAAAATGTTACAAACATGCCATGCTTACCAAAAATCAGCTTTAATGTCAGACACCTCAAAAATCTTCACAAGACTCAATGAGAACAAAAGATAACAAAGCCCATTTTTTTGGACAAGTGATCATATCCTTACAATTTAAGTGGCTTACTGTATTCTAAATTATGGTGTATGGAAATATGATGTTTGTTTTCTTTTGTTTTTCCCTAAGATAGGGTTTCTCTGTGTAGCCCTAGCTGTCCTGAAACTTAGTCTGTAGACCAGGCTGTTCTTGAACTCACTGACCAGCCTGCTTCTCCCTCCTTCGTGCTGGGATTAAAGGCATGTGCCAACACTGCCTAGCCATTTTAATTTCTAAGACCAGAGGAAATAATTGTTTTCTCTATAAACTGCTATGATCTAATTTTATTTATTTTTTGGAGACAAGGTTTCTCTGTAGTTTTGGAGCCTGTCCTGGAACTAGCTCTTGTAGACCAGGCTGACCTCAAACTCATAAAGATCCTCCTGCCTCTGCCTCCTGAGTATGATCTAAATCTTAAAAAGAGCTAAACTTAAAGTTTTATATAAAAATGTTTACATTAGGTTTTTAAAATCTCGGAATTTTAATGCAAATTATTTTGTATTTATATAATATACATGTAAATCCCTCACACCAAAAACACAGTAACCATTATCCTAAAGCTATTCAATTTTCTCTTTAAAAAAGTAAAATTGAAATCTTATCTGAGAACTAATGGTTTCCCCATGAAACCACTCCAAACTTGATAGGGATAAGTTGGAAACAAAGTCAATGTTTACTTTGTGATAGTTATTACATCACACATTCATAAAAGGTGTTGTTTTGAAGCTCCTTTGCACAACTGCTTGTGAAAAAATTTCAAGACCAGAAAAGTGCTCACAGGAAAAGGCAAGATAGACGATTCTGTAGAATAACTGAGAACACTTAGAAAAGGAAGACTGCAGCCAATACCATAATACCGGCATGTCTTTCTGGATAATGGAATATTAATAACAATATTTAGTTTTCTTCATATTCCTATTTTCTAGTATTGCATCAGGAAAAAAAATCTCTTAAAACAAAAGTTGTTTTGTGAATATAGCCTTCGATTTAGTGTAGTATCTTGGAAGCATGCCTCTTCTGCCTCAATGCTCCTCCTGCTCTTCTCAATAGTGTCAGCAGCCTGGCAGAAAAGACCTCTTTAAAAAAAAAAGGGGGGGGCTTACCTGTTTGAATTTCTAGTCTTCTCCCACTTTGACAGAGTTACCAAACAGACATTTCTGGGATGGGTGGAAGACAGACTGACAGTTATCTGCAGTTTTAACTTTATTTCATCAAAGCCCAAGACCTTTCAAAAATATATGCAGTATCCCTGGGACACACAAGAAGAGCTACTACATAAGCCAGACATTCACATTAGGGACCGCTGCTGCCAAATTATTCTGGTAATTCTTAAGTCAGCCATGAGATAGCTTTACTCTACACTCTGATTGCAGGTGTTCTGGGTTTTCCTTACTGCCATTTGTATGGTAATTTTGATGGTAAAATAAACATGGTCTTTCCTAGGTGAAAGCAGAGCCTTGGATTTCAACTGTGGAACAAAGCAATTCACAGGCAAAGGAGGTGACAGACACACCTGATCTACTCACCTTTTCGCCTGATAACAAAGACTGGCAGAGCCTTATGATAAACCAACTAACTGAGATTGAAAAGTTACTAAGCTTAGAAAACAGCAATCAGCCCAAAAAAAGAAAAGCAGAAGAGATGCTGGAAAAAACAAGCGACTAAATGTTGATAAATGTCATAGTCGAACTGATGAACTCGGGTGAAAGACTGATGATCTCAGCTGTACAGCTAGCTGCCTCCACTTCACCAACCTTTTCTAGTATGATGGAGACCTCCTCTTGTATTTGCAGAGCTTGCTGTTAGCATCAGGCCTCTTTAAACTTTTATCTTCCCTTTGTATAATTCCTTCAAAGCACTGTTTGTTAGTTCCTTTCTTTACAGAATTCAAATATTATGATTAAGACAAACTGTCCCTTTTTAACATTAGTTTGTTTTCTAGAGTTTGTGATATTCCTTAAAACTGAGAAAATAAATGGCCAGACTAGTCAAATTTTAATTGAAAGCATTTTACTATGACTTAAAACATTTCTTCCCTCAAAGAAAAAACAATTATTTGCATAAAAATTCAGGTATCAGAAAGACTCAAAAGGCTATTTTTCACTTTGTTCAAGTTCTGTTTCCAGGCATTAAGAGTGTCGTACAGCTGTTGCCATTGCTGTTTTCCAAATGTCCGATGTGTGCTGTGACTAAAAATTAAGGACAAAGTATTAGTCAACCTTTTAACTGCTGAATATTCATTCAAAACACTATACAGTTGAAGATTCCTTAAATCAAAATTAAATATCACTTAAAGTTAAAGGAGAATTTAAGCATTAGATGTTTAGAAACTCTTTTACCAAACTGATCTCTTCAACAACTATAAAGCAGACACAAAGTCATTAGTATTCTAGCCAGTGCTTAGCCATTAAATGAAATGTGCTGGAAAATAGGGCTCTTTCATTAAATAAGCTAATCACATTTGGTCTGAACCTTAATAAAATTATGATAAACGGCCACTGTTTAACTACAGGCAACTCATAAGGACACTACCTTGGTTCTCTAAACATTTAAGTAAAGTAATCAGAACAAACTAAATCGTTCTACAGAAGGAAGAAAAATATTATAGTTCTTACCTGACAACTACTTTTCTCTGGGTCTGATCAATTTTGCAGTAGACCATTTTAGTTCTTACAGCTGGAAGAGATTTTTACACGTTAAGTTATATAGAAGATTTCTAAGGAAAAACAGCTAGGTATGACCAACTGTCCAGAATAAAACTCTACATTTGTAGATAACATTTTTTTTAATAGCTCTTTAAATATAATACAGAAAATTTAACCAGGAGGAAGGCTATGTGGTATCTGATGAATACTAGAGCAAACTGTTCAGTATTATAATGTTTTTACTGCGAACTCCAGTTCAAAAGGCAGGTGTAGTGGCTCACACTTAAAATCTCAGACTATGAGAGACTGAGACAGGAGAGCTGTCTTGAGTTTAGGCCAGCCTGAGTCATAGTTTTGACCCTGTCAAAACAATGAATTCTATTCTGTTCCACAATTACTCATGGGGAGGATTAGCCTTCAAATAAAGTATTACTTCTTTAGACAACTACTGGAAACTTAGATTATTAGAAGCCAAGCCAACAGTTGTATATATTAGCTGTACAATCTTCCTAACTTCAAAATTAAAAAGCCTGGAAAAATATTCTTGGTTAACAGGTATATCATTCTATTTGCACTAATGTGTTTAACCTTAGGATCACAAATAAGGTCCACATTCCTGTCCTACAGACACAGAGGTCGTTGTGAGCTGCCCAACATCGGTGCTGGGAAGCAAACTCCAGTCTTCTGGAAGAGTAAGAAGCACTCTTTTTTTTTTTTAAATATTTATTTATTTATTATGTATACAATATTCTGTCTGTGTGTATGCCTGCAGGCCAGAAGAGGGCACCAGACCCCATTACAGATGGTTGTGAGCCACCATGTGGTTGCTGGGAATTGAACTCAGGACCTTTGGAAGAGCAGGCAATGCTCTTAACCTCTGAGCCATCTCTCCAGCCCCAAGAAGCACTCTTAATAGACAAGATGTGGACTAAAATTCCTGTTCTTTTTGTTTTGAGAGTCTTGCTATGTACCCCCAGTTGACTTATGGTAGTCCTTCTGCCTCAGTCTCCAGCATGACAGGATCAGAGTATCCATCAGCATGCCCAGGGAAGCATCCTTGCTTCTAACCACTATAAATAGCACACTGTGAGGTTTTAGCAACAGGACAAAAGCCCAAAGCCACAGAGTTTATATATTTATATATAGACTTTTCATTCTACTACAAATA